>NW_009625153.1:5220-48721 GCF_000690535.1 Cariama cristata | reverse complement strand
AGCCCTAAACAAATCTCACACTCTTTCATCTTAGCAGAGCAAAAAAGGACAGAAATAGATGAAGGAATATTTTATCCTCAGGTCTCTTTAATTTTGAACCAACACTGAGGATAGACTGTGATATTTCTATCTGAAGGCTAGAGGTAGACATAACTTAAGGCATTTCAAAATACACATAATTAAGGATGTTTTCCCAAATTCCATGCCAGTTTGACTTCTAGTGTACAAAGTTTTCCTGCCTAAATGTGCAGGACTGAAACAATCGTCAAACTAGGCTTATTTTTTTTCAAGGTATGAATTGTTGGCTTAGAAATATTTGCTCAAAATGATAGTTATAATGTTAACAATAGTATAGATATTCAGGTTCCTTTAAACTGAAGGCTTAGAAGATAATCTTTGAAAACAAGTTAAAATTCAACAGGGTTATTCCGGCTTCACTATAATCAGCAAATATAACCATGATTTGAGGGGGTGGAGAAAAGGAGTAGTTTTCCCCATTCCCCTTGGTCATAAAATTCACAGAGTGTTTCTTCTGAAGACAATAAAGCTAGGAGAAGGCCTCTTTATTTGCTGTGAAAATCATCACCCTTTCCGGCAATATAACTCCTGAAGAAAAGAGGGAGAAGGAAGAGACAAGACTGCATATCAAAGCAAAGTGAAGTGTTAAAAGGGTCTGTTGCCTCAATATGACAGATAGGCCTCAAAACCCCAGACAATGTAGCCCAGTAGAAAATAGATGTCACAACTAGTTTACAAAGCAAAATAAATTAGCATTAGAGCAGAGGCCTGGCCTTTTTTCCTGCTTTTCTGTTTTGCTTTCTGGCTGTGTTTATGCTGCAGTGTAATCTGAATTACTTGTACATCACTGCTTGTTTAAACAAAGACATAAAACGTGTCGACTATAGTTACGAAAAAGCTGAGGCTGATCTTGCAAAGTATGAAAATAATGTGGTCGTTTTGTTTAGTCCCCTTAAAGTCCATTGTCTTTCTGAGAAGACTGACTCCCAGAGGAAGTTTCATATGAAGTTTCAAAAGATACAAAAATCTGTTTTCTAGGCCCTTGTTTAGATGCCTTCTTTTCAGTAAGTTTCATGCCTTGAAGGCTCACTCACTTTCATAAAATACACATTTTACACTATTGATTACACAGGTTTTAGAAATTAATTGTTCTGAAGTTCTGCTTGTACATAACTGAAGTTGATAGGGCATTTTGTCATTGACTTTTACTAAAACCAGGATCAGATTGTAAGGAATTCTGTAGATGGTCTTTTTCTCATTTTGATAGCCTCTCTGGGAAGATATCTTTACCAAGCCCACTTTCGATGTTTGTTTTTAAAAGTTTCTTATTGTCTCATATGTTTGCAATGTCTGTGTATTTGAAATAAAAAAAGGTCTGCTTCTGAATATACAATTACGGTCTTTTAGTAAGAGGATATATAATTTCAAATCAAATTTTATCTGTTGAAAGGATGTAGTACTTCTGTCTTCATGATGGTGTTTCATCCTGAGAATTGACTTGGTCAGGTAAATTTTCATTTCACTTTTCCTGCAATTTAATTTTTTGTATAAAATGCTAAATACAAATATTGAATCAGAATGTATTATATTTGGTAGAGTCTAAATAGAGGAGAAAAAATTCTCATTAACATCCCCTCCCTCAAAATAATTCCCATTGTCTTTAGGACAGTATTTCAGTAAGCTGCCTCATTTAATTAAAAGTGTTTTGATTTCTGTTGTTCCATGCTGCTCACATACATTGATGTGTGTACGCACCACTACTGAAGTTAAGGACATGCTCATATTTATGTATATAAATATATTTGTAAAGTTTAGGGCTGTAATTCTGAAATTTTAGAGTGTTGAACTGTGTTAAGCAGTGATAATATTGAAGGGGAGGAACCAGTAGCTACTTTGATAGCATGAATAATATTCTGACAATAAGGAAAAACAGAGAGCAAGTCTGTTTCAAAGAGTGGTTATAACGGCATCAAGTAAGCTCTCTTACATTATCTTCTAGAGAAAGCGTTGATGAGTTAATATGTAGCTGCTACATGCATAATTTTAGCCTTGTCATTCTTTGTTTGAATTTCCTTTCATTTTTCACTACTTTTTATGTGTCGGTATTAAAATTTTCCAGTTTTTACAGTTAGTGTTCTTTTAAAAACACCGATGAAAAGCCAAATCTCTTACTTTTCTTATTTTGCAAAATACCACATTTGTGCTTTACGCTTGCAAACACTTTTTTTAATCTGGATTGATGTCTTGAGCCCAATTCTGTGAAGTCCTGAGCTGTTTTTAACACTTCAGAGTATTGGGCTCTAGGAATGTACAGCCTCAGGACATGTATGTATTGACAGGCCCTGTTTCACCTGTCTGGTATTGTTCATAAAGTATTTCGGCATGTGTGTAAATTCTGTGTGAGTGCTTTTCAGACTAGAGATGAATTTAAGCACATAGCTACTTTTCTGAATTGCACGTGTATTTTGTGAAGTTGAGCAAGCATGTGAGAAACCTTTCAGGGTCTTCCATGTCTGTGCAATAAGTAAAAATCTAAATCCTAGTTTTACAAGTGTGTTATTTTTTAAGAATGCTAACACATTTAAAATTCATTGACAACATGACAGAGACAGCGTTGTCTCATTGACATTCAGTAGTCTCAATTGAATTTGGTCTACGCTCAGGTCTTGCATCACTTCTACACCTGGAAATCTCCAATGATGTTAATGAAGTTACTGCTGATTTACATGAGTATACATAAGGGGGAAAAGCAGACTATAAAACTGCCTGGCTTTGAAGACCTGTGTAGAGGCTCCAAATGGAAGGATGGCATTCTGATATCTTAATGTTCACTAGGCATTTTATATTTACTAACAGTGGGAAAACAGCATGTACCTGCTTTATAACTAAGAAACAAATACCGGACTAATTTTGCTCTTGAGGAATAACCATTTGAAGGAGGATTGTGTCTCAAGCAGCAGTGCTGATTTTCCACATCTTCTAAAATTGCTCCAATTGTAATTGCTCTTCTTTCTTTACAGCATTTTCTTTGATGCTCCCTAACACACACTTACTACTTTTAACCTTAACAATAGATTTAGCAAACCTTGCTACACCCAATTTACACCTTGGGAATGTACACCGAAGGGTTCATCTGGCATGCAGATTGTGACTAAAACAGAAGCATCAATGAGTGACACTTGCAAGAAAGTGATTTTTAATTGTGTGATTGTGGCAAGCTGCAAAATTCGGGTACATGAGAAAAATATGTAAAACTGATTTGAAACTAAATGAAAAGGAAGCTTAACTATTGAGATATGTGGTATGCAAACAAAATAGTCTACGCTGATTATTTGAGTCGGGTTGCTTCTCTGGGAATGTTCTCACCTAATTAGGTAGAAAGGTAAAAGACACAGGAACAACAGCAGAAAATTGCATAATCGCTACAGTTGGATCAGAACACATAATTTTCTTTAAAAATATTGAAAAGTCTGTAAAGATTTTAAAAGATCAACCTGATTTTATATTGATATTTACCTTGCGGCACAAAATAATTATGTAGTATTTTTGCCTGTAACTGTTAAATGTTGCTGCGTTCATCGTTCCATAACATTCTCAAGAGTATCACGTTTTTCATCCAAAATGCTTTACAGAATGTTACAACAAAGATTGCTGGACTTGAGTGAGATGCAGCCATATCTAAACACAGCAGCCATTCCACTATAGTGACCATATAAAGCCTTTATGGAATGAAAGTGAAACTAGTGCAAATTTAGTTAAAACTGCATTAAACAGCAGTAGGTTAAATAAATGTCATAAATGATCCCACCAACCTATGTGCTTCAAGTAAAGTTAATTATTTATAAGATCAGTGATAGCAGAAGATGCTCTCTCAGGTTGAAAGTTGAATATACGCTTACCAGTAGTGTTAGCTTGCACCGTTTTCCTCATCCATTCATAAGAGCTGTGCCTTTGGCTGTTGGGAGAGATTGGCTGTGTATTAATTGTATCTACAGGAGGTAACCCCCCAGATGCAGCAGGATGGAGGGAGCTGTAATCAGCAGAACTGTAGGAGACCTGTCCAGGAGACGAGCCATTGAGCTGTGCAGCAGCAACCGTGCTGGAGGGTCCTGGGCCGTAAGCGTTCCAGTCCTCCCTCTGAGGGCCATAGTGAGATCCCCAGGTTCCCGCAGGCTGTCCGTGGGTGTCCAGAGATGGCACATGATGATATCCCATATAATCGGAATAGGGTGGAGCAGACACAAAGTTTTGCACTGGCAGGTTG
Source organism: Cariama cristata (assembly GCF_000690535.1). Classification (NCBI taxonomy): domain Eukaryota; kingdom Metazoa; phylum Chordata; class Aves; order Cariamiformes; family Cariamidae; genus Cariama; species Cariama cristata. The sequence continues at coordinate 44,439 of NW_009625153.1, read as the reverse complement.
TTGTTACCCCTTGCAGATCCTGGATACATGCTGGTTTCTTTATCCAAGAGGGAGCTCACATACATGATTGTCACAGATCGTAAATACGTTGACACAACATCTTGTTCTTCCGTATTTTCTTTGGCTTCTTAAAAATAATTGTGTTTGGTTTTCTCTAATAATGCCACTCTGCTTGGAATCTTCTACTTCATCCTCTTTTATTATCAACTGTGTTACCAGGTGCTGGTGGTAATGGTTTACCAAGATCTTGTCTGACGTCAGCCTAACTGCCTGCCTCATAATTACATTTACATTCAAATGAAGGGCTGACCAACCCCACCTTTCTGCTAGTTCTGGTGCTTTCTCTTTCAGAGAACTTTTATCTATCCTATTACCCTTCCCTGATATTCAACAGCAATTCCAGTACTGTAAGATGATGCAACAGTTGCTTCTATTTGTAACTTGGTAAATAGACTTTTTTTTTAAGAAAAGACCATGGTAACTATAACAGCAATGTTTGATGTTCAAATGATTCTTGTCCAAAACCTTTATTTTGTGTTGTGTTATCAATCAACAAGTAAATCTGTTAATCTCTTAATTTCTCAGGTACTCAACCCCCCCTCATTTGCACTTCTTAAATTAAGTCAATTTGAAGTCAATAACTTCAGAATACAGAGCACCTTGTAAACAGCATGTCTTGAATATAACTGTATCAAAGATTTTCCCCTCGTTATTAATGTTTGTAAGTAGTTTTCTAGCATGGGAGAAATTAAAGCCCTAACTGTAATGCATATGTTCACACTCTCCCCATACACAGTGATTTAAAGAGATCCCTTCATCTGGTGGCCATTGCAAACTGATAAATTTTAAAAAGCAGACAATAAATCTTCCTAACAAAGATGGTGCCAGAAGTACAAAGAAAATGACTGTAAAAAGTAGTGAAAAAAGTCTTTGATTAGGCCCAGTAATATTGTTGGCTTCTGTTTCAAACTGAAGAGAACCTTTATCTGCCTGAAAGGCTGGATTCCTTCCTCTGAAACTGCTGTTTTCTGTGTCTGTGTTCAGTGGTGGCAGCTTAGGTAAGTGAAACCAGCAGGGAGAAACATCTGGGGTATTGAGTTAGTGGATCAGAACTGCGTTGATGCTGTTCTGTAAAGTGCCTGACACATGGCTACTCTATAGGTCAACATAAGTCTTCCCACTGAGAAAAATTATTCTGACGGTGGTTTTATATGTCGTTATTAAGAGCTTGATGCTAACATGGGAGAACTAAAGCATATTTTATGACTTGAGAATTGCCCCTATATGGTTGTCTAGCTACCATTTATAGAATGAATTTGGTATATTTTTATCTTGGATGGATTTCTTGCAGTGAGCTATTTGTCAAGCAGTATGCTTGCAAAAGAGGTGCAAATTACAATGAGTTGTTTCCCTTTACAAAGGTGTGGTTTTTCATTCAGTATCCTTTGTATTTTGACACTACTTGTATTCACACATTCCTTCTAATTCCAGCACTAAAGGATTCTAAGTGTGTACTTAAAAGACAGGAAAGATATTCCTCTTCTGGGTTTGGGGTTTTTGTGTGGTTTTTTTTGTTGTTGTTCTGTTTGGTTTTGGTTTTGGTTTTTTTTGAGGAAAGAATTTTTATTGAGAAGTGTAGCAAAATCGTTATAATCAGTTTTGCTATATTTACAGATTTCTTTATTAATCCTTTGCATGCTGAGAGTGTTGAGGAAAGTTGCATCATGGGATAAGACATGGAAAAAGTAAGGCCTTCTGTAACTGGTGTACCCTTATAAAAATAGACATTAAAAAAAATGGAGACACTCTTATTTAAAAAAAATTCACTCTTGTTCCCTTCATCTGGAAAGAAAAGGAATTGTAATACAGTTTTTGAGATCCCACAGACTTTGTAGTACTGGTGTGTACTAAAAAGAACAAAGAACTCCACCGATCATCATCCAGATTAAACAAGATATGTTTCCGATACTGGAAGCATCCTTGGCATCTTTGGCCTATTTTTGAGCATTATGTCAGCAGTTAAATTCCAATGTATTGCTAAATATTATGCAGAGATGTCAGTCATAGGCAGGTCCATAGGACGGTGAAGTTTTGTCTCCATCGGGTGTGTCTGAAATCCATTGACATAGTACAAATGAACATTGGTTGCTCACAGATTTCAGATCAGACATGTCGTTTGACTTCTACTCCTAAGCACACCATTTTCACATCTCAGTGAATGACATTTAATTTCATAGAATGCATTAGATGATGGTAACATTTTTAATCTCTAGTCTTCCTCTTTCTTTGTGGGATGCCTCTGCGCATACCCCCCACAATTTCAGTATCGCCTAATCCTGTTTTTTGTATCTCAGAGCTTTATCCTTTATTCTCTGTTCTTCTTTTATCTTTTGTTTATGCTCCTCCTTTCCCTTTCTTGTTTTGCCTGTTTCATTATCTGAATTTTCTTTAGATCTATTTCAATTCTTTCCAGAATGTAATTAGATCAAGATACGCCAATGGCAAATTGCTACACTGATTTGATATCGGCTAACAATAGTAAGCTTTGAATAAGGCATTTTGTTTAAAAAGATTTACATAGCAGGATAAGATTGCTGGGTAGGACTGCAGATTTTTAACACCAAAGTGAGAATAAGATAACTAAAATGGCAACATTCAGATGATCTTCTGCACCCTGACTCTTATGCTTCCCATTTTGTGTAACAGAACCATGTGGATGTATTAAAAAGGAGCCATACCTTTGCATGTAGCCTAGTAGTTTGAGGCTACCAAAATTTTGGGGTTGATATTTTCTGAGAGCTCATTGACTGTTAATCTGAGTCTGCCTTCCCAAGAGTAATTTCCTGGCTGTGCGTGTGTCCTTCCTGCTCAGATCCAGCACGTCAGTAGCTTCAGAGCCACGAAACCACTGCATCTTCGGTGTACCGCAGTAACATACACTGTAGTTCCAGGAACACTTTTAGTGGGTGGAAAAAAAAAAGCGAACTGTCCTTGCCTTGTCCTTATTTGAACTGTGAGGGGCTGGCAGAGAGTTGCTGGTGGTAGAGGAAGGGCTAGTGTGCTGCCTATGCCTGTGTGAAGTGCTTGTGGAATGGTCGTGTTACCATGGGCCCTCTCCTGACTTTCTGGGGTGGTGGGAAAGTGAAAGCAGTTCTGAGGTAGTGGGCTAGACATTCAGAAATCTCATCCATATGGAAGTTTGTATTTACACCATCTTCTGCAGTGGGTGATGGAGACAGAACAGGAAAGATCTGTGTGGTGTTGGCAGCAAGAGTGCTATGCGCTTTGGCATACTTCAGAGGGATGGAGAGCCAGAATAACTGAACTCCAAGGTTATAATTTTCCATTTTTTTTTTCTTCACCTGTTAAAACGCTATCTATAATTTATCCACTTAGCCAATGTCCATGGGAGTTGCCTCAGTGTTTGCTGAAGTGAAGATGTATGTGTGTAAAATTAAATGTACTTTGAGACCTTTGGGGAAGAAAATTTTCTAGTTTTCTAACAAGGGGTTGATGGAAAATCTAGCAATAATAACAAGCATGGTGATAACCATTGGAACTATTAAAGTTTTGTTTGTACAGGCGATGTAGATGTTATACTACGGTATATGTGTGGTTCTAAAGAGCATTTCCAAACTGGGTAATAATAATATAATCACAGACACGCAATAATGTTTTAATGACAGCTATTTTAACTGCAATTTCAGGGACTACTAGTAGATTAAAACTGGTCTGTACAACAATAACTTGTATTAAAGGTGTTTATACCTGTGATAGTTTTTATTGGGAACTCTTACTCATAAAGTTACTCTTCCTTTTGTATAGAGATAAGAAACAAATCTGTCCATCTTTGAAGCTTGAAAATTATATGAAATCTATCCAGGATTTTGTTTCTGAGGCAAAAAAAAGCAGGTGAGCTTAGGGTATCCCATTCTGACGAAGGTGATAGGAACAGATGTTTGTTTTCTTGCCTCCAGATGACCACTCTGACAACACATCAGTAACATCAGGTTTAGGAATGCTTCTTTCCCATACCTTTATAACTGCATGCTTGGAATTTCAATGGAATGGCTAGCTAAGGATTTTGTTAGTGATATATGTATTGCTGGTAGTTCTAATGCGGTATTTCAGAGGTGTTATTGACCCTTTATTCAAGCTGGGCTTTGCACGCACACCCATTTCTGCTGAAATTAATATTCAGCTGTATAAATCTTGAGGGAAGTTCAGTCAGTACATGGCATGCTGTCAAGTGAGGTCAGTTCTGTTGGAAAAAAATCTGACTAGTCATGAAGGAAGGCAGATGGTTTAAAATTTTAAAACACACAGCTAGAGACTGCTCTTTCTTTCACTGAAGGTTCTACAAACACAAATCTTCTGAAAATGTTATTTACCCTTTTTAATTGCGCTGGTTTAGTATGCAACACCCTAGTTAGGTCTCATTTTCAGGGCTTGCAATGCAAGCACATGCCAAATTGTACCTCTGAATTAACAGATGTGGCACAGCCTAGAGAACCAAGTGAGCAATGCTAGCTGAACTATTTTCACTTGCTGAACTGAGCTCTTCTGGAGAAAAAGAAAAATATATATATCACAAGTTTCAGTTCTGTACTGTCTGTCTCTGTCATCCCTAATGTGTATTTCTTTTTTGTAAGAGAACAACAGTAGAAATAAAAATGTCAGGTGTCTGTGAAGCCTTCTTCAATGGTTTCATTTGTAATTCCATGATGTGAAATTTTGGTTGTTAGGAAATCCTTTTGAAAAATGATAAGTGACTTGTTGGAAGCATGGTGATTGTATTTACCCTTCTATCTATTCCACTACTGGTTTTCTAACTGCTGTTAGCAATGACTTATCTTTCATTTCTTAATGTTAACTTTTGCATTTTATTAAAAGTAGCGACAATATATTTCCTGTATGATCTGCATCACTGTTTCATTTGCTGGGAAAGAATGGTCTGGAGCTAAAGGGGGGTCTTACTGTTGTGAAATCTAAATAATTTAAAATCTGCTACAAAGTCAATACTGACAGTAATGAGTATGTCTTACTGCTCAACAAGCAGACTTAATATGGCTGGAGTTACAGAGCCTGCATGCGGACTCCAGGTTCAATGGATTCTTTGTAGCAGAACCGTGCAAATGAACAGCAAATCCTCTATTGATATTTATTTGGTTTCCTTCTGGAGTCATGTGGTGTAGGGCTCCAACGTGCTGTAATTAATTCATGCTGACCAGAGCATAGGTAGGTGGGATTATTGGGTGCTCACTATTTAGTCCTTGAGACGTTCTTTGGTGTGGTCTTTCTTTCATGAGGCAGCAAAAGAATTAATTGATTGCCTTTACTGTTTGCCATTCTTGCCATACACATGGTTTATATTCCTGGTAGACTGACATTTCTGTTGCACAAATCTAACTCTTCTTTCATACTCCCAGATAAGAGAGATTATTGTCAATGTAAAGTCCATCCTGCCTTAGAGTGACTGTATTTTGTTGTGGCTTAGAAGACCAAGAATGTGCAGGGTGTATTTTAGTTAAGGCTGTCCATTTATTGTGATACCTCTTAGAACAGAGTTTGTTACAAAATATACAGGAAAGTATTTGTGCTCTTTGAGTATGAAAACAGCTGGCAAACATTTTCATCATAAAACACATGCCTGTTCCTTTACCTAGTGAGGTTTGCACAGTATTGTGCCCAAGTGGTAACATCCAGTGCCGTTCCAAAATGTGACTGACTGTGTAAGTCATTTGCAGGGACGAGTCATTTCAGTGTATGCTCTGGGTGGAAAAGCTTGGGTTGAAGTAAACCTATACTGCACCAACAAACTGGATAAGGATGCTAAAGTAGGAGTATACTTTTTAATTTTTATGGTATCATCCAGAATGAATATATAATTTTGAATCTGCTCCTTGGATAGAAGGTAGCACATACCTGGTGCTCTCTCATATGTACATTAATGGTTGCGTAACCCCTAAGCAATTGCAGATGCTGCATATTTGAAGATTTTTGTTTTAGAAATGTCATTTTGAATTGTATGTCTCGCTTAGTTGCATGAAATTTTTGTAGAAGGTCCGGTTTGCTATGCTGCTCTTGATCTTTTTATACCATATAGATCACAATTCTTGCTGGGTAACAAGGTTTAAAGGTTAGTTACTTCCTCTGAAAGTTGGATATACCTTGATCATTCTTTTAATCACAATTGGGATTAAGGGCTTAGATATTCTTGTGATGTAGTCTAAGGTATGCTTTTCTTCTTCAAGGCACTTTGCTAACAACCAATCAATCTTCACAACAACTCCGCTTTAGTGTCCCTAGTTTTCAGATGTGATAAAATGATATGTTATATGATATACCCAAAGTCAGGAAGAAAGTAAGTATTATTCTGAGGACTGGCACCATATTTCATGATTCACAATGTTGGACCAAAATAATTTCAATTGATTTGGCTCCAATTTTATGTCTCTTATTTTTAATTTTATACAATACAGCATCTAAGCAAAAGCTTTACACAAGCTTCTTGGAGAAAAATAACTTTCTTTTGGGTTTTGTGGGCAATTGTTTAAAGGATTAACACACACTGTAAATATTCAGTTGAATAGATTGCTAGTAAGTTTTACAAAAAAATTGAACTACTTAGAACAACCACTGGCATAACTAGAAGGTTAATAATCTCTAAGGTATTGCCCTGGTTTATAGATACTGCTTTTGGAGCAATAAATTTTAACCTTTGAACATGTGCTTCTGCAAATAAAATCCAGCCTTATTTTGTGTACTTAACAACTTCTGATTGGGAACACATAGCAACCTATAGCAAGCATGCTTTCAGCAAACTGGAACAGAAATGAGGCAGATCTTCAAAGTGGTCACTTATCTTCCTCAATAACTCTTCTACATGTAAACAAGATAAAACAGGTCGTTTTGCCAGATCCCACTCTCTTTGAATGATGTTTAAATAATTTTAAAGAGAAAGAAGTTGTGTTCAGATACATTTCTTTCCTTAAAGTTCTTTCTTGAAGGACTTTTTTCTTTTTCCTTTTTAAAATTATAATGCAAAATGAAACTATATCATGGAAATGTGATTAAAATACGTAGCTATGAACTTGATCCTGCAAAACCCTGGGACCAGGGTTCTGTGCACTTAGCTAGAACTAGGTCCTAAATTATTGTATATCAGTACAAAAGTTTCCCTCTGTATTCTTACCTTTTGAAAGTCTAAGTCTGGAAATTTGTATCGATTTTTCTCTAGTAGGCAAGCATAATTCTATTTAATTGGCCAACGTGAGGATGCTTTTCTCCTTGAACCTTTTTCAGTCTCTGTTAAGTTAAACATATGTGTGGGTGTGTGTTAACTGTAGGTAAATACCTCTGGTGTTTCCCTCTGTAGAGAGAATGGCTGTTCTGTGTATTTCCAATGGATTCCTCTTTTGGGCATATCCAATGGATATCTCTTTTAGGAGATCAGTGTTTTGGTTTGGTTGCCATGCTCATCAATATGGATGATAAATCACTTTTCCCACATGCTGTTTGTCATGTTCCGCTTTTCATAATTTGTGGAAATCAGTAGGAGTCTTTCTGTTGCTGAACTTTGTATTGTGGTTCCTTCATCTCATTTGTATTACCTATGCAAAGCTTCAGACTGCTATAGGCAGCAAATGAGTAGCATTGTGAATTTTGCAATGTAGATATGTATTCCATTTAAAGTTGGAACTTCACTCTTATTTAGTGCGGTCCTTCTCACAACCGTAAAAGGATCAATAAAATTAAGAAATTGTGAAAACTGCCAGCTCCCTGAATCATCCTGGTCTTACCATTCTCCTCTATTTTTTGTAAGCTTTTTTACCATCACCCTGCTTTTAAATTTGATATTACAATTCAATAACATACTAATCATGAAAATCTGCATGTTCACTTGCTACAGTAGCTGATACCACATTGGAAAATGATTATGAAAAAAGTCATTTATTTTAATGTTCTTTATATACAAAGTAATTTCATATTACCAACATTTTGGTGATCTAATAGTACTATTTGTTATAATTAAGGAAAAAACTCCAAGAATGTAGTGCCTAAATGACTTAATGCTCCTAAGTCTTATTTGCAACAGTGACAGAAGTATTTAGGAGGACACCTTGATGAAAATTAGTGAGGATAGGCATCCTAGATGTCTAAACTGCTTTTGACAATGAAGGTATAAATTCCTAAATCACTTGTGTGCTTTAAAAATTTTCCCTTTGCAGACAAAAGTTATGCACGTGCAATTGGTAGTCACACTAGGAAGTAAGTACCTGGATTGTTCTTAAGTACTGATCACCTAACAAATTCTGCTTAGTATGGAAGGTATCAGCACTTTGGGAATTGAGACCCACTTAAAAAATGCTGAGAGCTTATATTTAAGTGAAATATTTGTTTGCTTTGCCTTCCATTAATTTGGCTTCTCAGATATTTTTTTTTAGTGTCACAATAGCTCTGAAAACTGGACCAAATTTAAAATTAGTTGAATGCAATTATTGCATCTTTATCCATGGGCTATGCTGTCTCATGAAATGCAGTCCCTTTTTAAAATACCTACACTTTTTAAAAGGATTTCCCCTCCTCTGCTCTTTCTTTTAGGGTATAAAATGAGTCCGACGTGTCTTTTCTGCTATCAAAAATGAACTTGGGCCAAGATTCACAATTCCAGCATGCTTTCAAAACATTTATAGTAAGATTGAAGAGTGCATGTTTATACCAGTGTATGGAGCATTGGAAATCATACCTGTCAAAACCAAAAAATTCCAAAAAGCTCATCCTGACCTTTCGCTGTAACTTGTAGTGAGTGCAACCGCCATGACCCAGGCTTTCCATCAAGTGGGTCAAAACATAGAAGCCAGGTTTTCATTTATCAAGATTCATGTGTAAAGTCCATGAAAGTGAGATTAGTACATGGAACCTGTGCTGAGATCAAAGGAGAGGGAACACACTCATACCTAGGGGCGAGGGATAGACAGAGCACTTGCGTACAGCTGCCATTACTGCCTCAGCAATGTTGTCATTGCCTGTGGCCCATTTTGTGCTTTGTTTTGTTTTGTATTTTTTTGTCTGCAGTGTGCTGTAACAAGTGGCCGTATCTGATCCTCAGCTCTCCTCCCTCCCAGTGCCTACCCACCTGCCACGTGGCTGGAGGGATGCTTGCCTTGTGGCACAGACTCGCCACAGCATCCTCTTGCAGAGGCTTCCTGCAACTAGGCCTCCTGGCACACAGCAGTTCCATTGCCCTTGGGAACTTGCGCTACCCTGCAGACCTGGCAAGTGGCTCTTGGTTTAGTGTACTTGAAGCTTATGTGCACAAAACTGTGTCATGCTGGGGACTCCTGCAAAACAGCTACAGCTGTCCTCTCTCTCTCATACTGTAGTGCTCCGTGTACTGGTAGTTCATAGTGTTCGTTACTCAGTGGCTCTTCAGGCAGCCTTACTGAGAGGCCACTACCTGCTGCAGGTTCCCGTTGTGCTGCAAACCGTTCATGGGAAGCGGTGGTGGAGGAGGTGGAGGAGGGAATAAAGAACTGGGCATTTCTGAATGAGTCTGTTGGTCAGGAACTGGCATCGGGCTCACTGAGCCAGAGTCACTCTGCATAGAGCCAAGATTGCTGCCGTCAAAATGAGTCATTTTCTTCTTCATTAATTTCCTTTCTTTGGCTCTGCGGTTCTGGAACCAGATTTTCACCTGCAGAGGAGCAGAGGAAAATTAATTTTTTTCGGTTGCTAATAGAATGCAATATCGTCCTTTATGTATATAGTCAAGGGTCCTAGGTAACTCAGTTGTATGAGGACCAGTGAGAAAGGCAGTGGCAAACTGAGACAACAGAGCTGTTTGCTTGTTTTTCATACAGGTCATCTTTCCTATCTGGTAATAAAATATTTATTAATAGCTTGATAAAAAGAGGTTTTCAGTGTTAGTTTTATTTTTAGGAGGTATTTCTTTATGGAATAAGCTTTGATTTTTTTTTTTTGGTACAAAATCTAACAGAACAGAATCTCATGTGTCATAGTGATGGCCAAAAGAATCTGAGAGTATCTTTACATTGAAAACTATATGCCCTAGTCAGAGCAAGTCAAAACCTGTTACTGGCCTGTAAACTGAGGCACAAAAGCTTTCCCATTTGGATGCTGCACATTAATTGGTTAGCTCCAATGCGTAAGCCAATGGAAATACACTTCTGAGCAGAATTTCACCAGTGCACTACTCTTGGTACACGTTACTTCAAAATACTGTATAAGTGGTGCCTTAATAGCTAAGTGCTTTTTGCTGCATTCATAGACGGTGCCAGAATCTGCTGCTGCTTCCCGCACAGTCCACTGCTTTACAGCATAGTCATTGCTCTATCACGGATACACTGTCATCTTTGGGAAGAAATGAAGGCAGCTATTGAAGAGTATATGGTTTTTGGTGAGGACGGAACAAGTGGGGACATGAGATGAAGTTGACAAGTAATGGGCAATTGAATATACAGCAGAACTTGTTGAGGTGTGAAAGGGTGAATGCTCTATGGCAACTGAAATGTCTTTGGACCTGAATCCCCAATATTGGATTTAAAGCAGCTCATGCCAGATATTTATCCTTGGAAGTGGCTCCATATTATGTCTAGTCAGTGTAATAAGTCAAGCTACCTCATTCAGATAGGTTGTGTTTTCTTGTTGGTGTTCATATGGCAAAGGAAATGCTTTTGTCACCATTTTCTATGACTGAAAGAAAAATCAATGGTTTGCTGAGAAATACTGTTTTGTTTAGTTATCCTTTGCTAGAAGCGAGAAAAGGAAAGAGAATGATGATCAGAAAGGAGGTAAAACAGTGAGAGGTGATAACATCTGTGACTACTAGGTTGTGTTTTAAAAGAAAACCACTGGTAAAGTCCCACAAAACATCTTAAGGAGTCTCTGTGACAATCTTGGCGTACTTATCCTTAAGACATTATTATTCCCATGTGACAATTGAAGAATTCAGATACACACAAAGCTTGTGGAAATTTGAACTAGGTCTCTTAAGTCCCAGGCTATCATCTGAGACATTTGGCAGTTCATTTTATTGTCTTAGTTTCTGGAATATCATTTCAGTACCAAAGTATGTTCCATTAAACCAGTTTCAAATACTGTCAGGTCTCTTGCATTCTGATTGTGCTGAGGTAATCTAGTTTCACCCATGCATTTGCCAAGATACATGAAAAGATGGAACCAAACTAACATCTGTTTCAGAATTACCCCCTGGCTTCAGTGTTCTTACGTGCCTTAGAATTTAGATTTTTGTTCTGGTTTGTTATTAAACTAGGGATGCAGATCTGCAGCAGGGATCCAGAGAGAATTTTAGTAGGCACTTCAAGGTTGTATGCCAATTGTCAAATAACTACAAGTAATTACAGCTCCGTAATGTTAGAGTAAGAGGTAACGTGGTCAGTTGCATGTGTCTGACTTGTTCTTCATCTGTTGCCCACCTTCCCTTCACTGTTTTTTTTCCACTATTCAGTTGTTGTGCGAGTAACTCTCCCCCTGAAGTCTTGTCCTCAACATCTCTTTTCTTTCTGTATCCTTCTTATGTTAGCAACACTTTGCTTTGCTTTTTTTTTTTTCTTCATTAGATATTACATCTTTCCTTCCTTGTTTAAACAATTGTTCTCTGTCCTTTTGTCTTGAGATATTCCTTCCAGTGTCCTGGATGGGATTTTGGCACAGCCAGGAAAAAAGCTTTTCCAGAAAGTCATTTCAGGTTTTAGGCTGGGTGAAGTGGAGCTTGGGGTAGGACAGTGTGTGTTCAGTCATATTCATAGGATGGGTTTGTTTAATTTGTAGGAAAGGGTAGTAGCAGCAATATAGATCAGATATTTCTTTCTTAATCTTACGTTTTCAAAAATTATTTCAGAGATGTAGGCTTTATGCACTGGAATTAATTTTATGCATGACGTATTGATGATGATAAAGAGCAAATATTGTAAAAACCGTTGCCATGTTTCCCCGATATATATCATGTCTTTTTTGCATCACCACTTCAAATACGCTAACAAAAAGGGTTATCAGGAATTAGCACTGAGCTAGGAAGTTTCAAGTAAATGTTGTTGGTTGTTTCCAGAAGCAGGGTCCTAATTTTTAAGTTCAGTATAATGAAGTCAAGTTATTAAGGTTTTAATAGCCAGCAAAAAGACATGTAGTATATCTTTTATACCTGGTTGAAATAATTTTAGTTTTCAACGATTAAATACTCGCATTCAGCAGCAGATTGAGAAATACTTGCAAAATGGGTATTTGCTTCTCTGTTTCTCTAAGCTTTTGCAGTGTGTGCTGTGTAAGACAAGTTCAAATTGGATGAACAGTGCTACAACTGGGTGAATTTTGGACTATCCCTGCTCAGTACAGCCCATAAAACAATGGTGAATCAGGAATAATCTTCAATGAATGATACTGAATAATAACTGACTGAGAAAACAGTGCTGTGATGGCTTGCAAATAGAAAAGGCAACAAATGAGCATATTGTATCCCGAAATCTGTTCAGGGAGAGATCCTTCAGTAAAGCCTTTAATTTTCTGTTTCGCTGCTTACTTCAGTGTACTGCATGAAGAAACTGCCAAGTAAAATGGGACCGAACATATGCTCAGCCCATGTTAGGAATGTCTTTGTGGCATCTTATCTGGGTTGTTTGCATGAACCAGCTGAAGGCTTGAGAGCCAGAGGCCATGGACCTGCCTTGCTTTGGTAGGGGATGGCACAGGCCTTCCAATTGCATGATTGAAGAACATGGCCCAGAGTGGTTGCAGAGCAAATTGTATATCTCTTTTGAACAGAGAGGATTGTGTTTTGATGTACGGTGTGGGAATCGAAGTGGAATTTGGAGGGGGTGGGAGGAAATGGGGACAGGAGAAAGGAGTAGCAAGTGTGTAGGAAATCTTTAACAATAGGTAAAAGGCAGCCAAAGAAACAAATACCTTCAAGTGTCCTGAACATACTTGAGCTCATCACTTCCATTCTCTGCTAAGACTGACCTTGTTGAAGTTGGTTATAGAATTCCCATTGACTTTGGCAGAACGAGGACTTCCGCTGTAGAAATTTTGGCAAAAATTTCTCCCTGCTACTGCTACCCCAGTACAACAGACAGAAATCCCGGCAGGATTTTGTTGATTTTTTTTTAAACTTGTTTCTCAGAACAGGACTGTATGTAAGACCAGTGTTTGCTTTTTCTGTGTTGTTGCATAGCTCCCTGCTGAGAGCTGAAGTAGTGCTGATGGGATATTTAGAAATGAGGGCAAAGGTGGCTGTCAGGCCATGCAGTTGGATAGTTTGAGTCCCTACACTGCAAAGGGAACCCAGTTGCATTGTTTGGTTGTTGGAGGGATTAGCATTTTTGTGTTCTTAACCAGTACGGTTATCTCCTCATCAGCAATAATAAATTCAAAGGAAATCCTGAACGGGTGATCCATACTCTACCTGTCTCTCGGAAAGTCTTAGGTTTGCAGCAAGTTCAGACTTCCTCCTGATTGTAATGTATCTGTTGTAATGAAATTCCTTCTCTAATTCTAATCTCTGATGATCAGTGTAAACCACTCGGTACTTCTCTCTTGTTCTTGTTTTACCTGTTTTGAAAGAAGAACACATTGCTTCAAGCTAGAATTTTTTAACTTTAGTAACACAAAATATCTGGCTTTACATTTGAAAATATGTTTGTGGGTATTTTAGGCCTGATTCTCTACGCACTTACCCAGAGTAACTCCCTTGACTCGGTATTGATTTACAACACAAGAGGTTCATACCATCAGATTTTGGATTCCTCCTTAGTAAATAGATGATAAACTGCTTCTCATATTCTTTATCACCCTTGTGTTATCACTTGGGAAAGGGAAGGCTGTCTTGTTAAGAACAAGGAGCCAGGAAACCTGGGTTCTGTTCCCAACTCTGATGCAAGCCTCTTGCCTGGTGTTGAATTGCTCTTGTTTCTCTGTCCCTAAAGCTGATACACTGCTACCTGCTTCAGAGGGAAATTGTGAAGGATATTTTACTGCAGAGAAAATACTGACAGCTTCCAAAGTTCCTCACTTCTTGTTGCTATAAAAATGCATACAATGTTGTGATTGTTACTGCAATTTGGAGGTTGTGTTTTTCCTTCAAGTCTGGCACAGTCTATCTGTGACTTGATAATAGCACAGGGAGTAGTAACATAGATTTTCAGATGACAGTTAATAAAAAAGAGAAAAAGAAAGCAATAATACTTGACAAAGGACATTGAACAATGACAGAACGACAGCATCTGTTCTTCTGCAAGCAGCACTGCTGCATCCTTTCAGCTGTGGGTACAGCTGACTGAAGCAGACGTGGCCCAGCAGTATCTGGGTCATTAAAAGGTAATGGCAAATGACGTGAGCCAGTGAACACAGGTGCAAGGAGGTGAACTTTTATGGATTCCATACAGGATAATTTCTGAGGACAGAATGTGTTGGCCATTGTGAAAGCGAATTGAGAACAGGAAAGGCTACTGATGCTTCCTTTCTCACCTACCTTTCCTCTGTTGTTAATGTTCATATGAGGCACTCAGTATTACCTGATTAAAACCAAGGCCTCTGAGCCCTAGCCTAAGGTCTTCCTACATTTTTGAAAGATCGTAGCATTGTTCAGACAAGCGTTATCATGTTCGCTAACCACAGTCTTAGCATTTTTTTTGAGCTTCCTTGTCTGTCTATATTTGTGTGGACATTTCTTCATATGTATATATTTAGACTGTAAATTGTTTGGGACAGGGAATGTATTTTTAGTTGCTATTTTTTTTCAAGGTGTTCCACTGTGGTACTGTAGGTCATGAATCTTTGCATCCTTAGTGGTCACTGTAGTAGAACAGCCCCCTGAGATACAGGTTCTCTCAGACGATGCACAGAACTCGGGGTGTATTGTGGCTTGCTGCCTGTGGCAGTCTGCTATTGCTGCACATGTAGTGTAGCTTCATACAACAGCTCATGTTTGCTTACGGATCTTTTTCTGAAAAGATTGTGTGGATGCCTAGCTCTTCAAAAAACAGATTCCTCAAACTCATAATAATTGCACTCCTAGTAAGAGCAGTTAATTTTGAACAGGGAGGACTGAAATAGATTTTCAGGTATTGAGTTGGTAAAATTTCAGACTCTGAGTAGATCACCATGGCACACCGCCCCACAGCAACCAGCTTCCCCCCTGCAGGAGAGAAGAACTGGAGGTTTCATCTATCAGTGGTGTCAAAGGCCTGATTTCTCCCCAGCCCCTCCTTCCAACTCCCCTTGCTTTTGAAGTTTAAGTAGTACCCAAAGATCAGAATTCAGGGTACAGAACTATAGCAGAATCTTGAAGTACTTTATCCCTTAATTCATGATTTGATTTCACAGGTTAATGTTTTTCCTCTACCTGTGGAGGGAGACGTGATGTCTCTTTGATTTAATAGTCAAACACACTTGGAGCTAGCATTGCCTTCCACTTGCTGTATACACTGTGTGGTAATGGCTTGAGAGCCGTATCACCTTTTTCTCTTCCAACATTTAACAGTCAGTACTTTGCTACTCATAAGAATTTTTGGCTCACCAAAGTATTGTTTACATTAGAAGGTTCTTCAGGCTCTGATTCTTTTTGTACTGTTTGTATAGATCCTAGGGAGTTGTTTAGCACTGGAAGTCCTGGTTAGTGCAATGCTGTAAACAAATATTGTTACACTTCTGGTTATGGATAATAACTGGTTCGCCCTACATGACAGAGTTTCTCTAGAAGTCTTCCCAGGCTTGTAGAGCAAGTTCTACATCAGAATTTGATCCTTCAGCTTCCATGCTCCACGGTGTTCAGCCCTGAGAAAGCACTGTGCATTAATAGTGACTTTACCATGCTATGGGCATTTTCCAGCTGTCTTGAGGCCGTCAGCCTGTTTACTTGGAATATTTCAATAGGGAAAATAGGTGTGTGCATGTTTGCGTTTGTTCCTTACGCTGGGGTTTCTGCTCAATCCATGCAGCCAACACCACTTTGACTCAAATCTGTTAACTTGCCTGTGAAGGTGCTGGTGTGCTGTGCTTGCCTGGGGTAGATATATAGGACGTTCTCATTTCGGTAGCATTTCTATCACTGCAAAAACTGTAGTGAAAGCAGAATTAGCCCGATTACGTTTACACTGATAATCAAGTGAAAAGTGCTGTTAATTTTACAACATTATGGTAAGAATTTTAGAGTCTCTAAAGAACAGCAGTTATTCATTTCAGTCCACATAAATAGTAGGACATTTGTTTTCATTCATTCGAAGTGTAAATTGTTTGTTTAACATATGGTCACCTGTGGTGCTTTAATGCCTCACTTGATTTTTTTTTTTTTTTTTTTTAACTTTTGATCTCTCTAGCTGGTGATTTGGTTAGGTTTTTTTTCCTCTTTAAATGAGAATTTGGGGTCATTCTATGGGACAAAATGTTTAAAATGTTTCCTTAGTCTCCTTTGTGTTGTTAAGATGGAGTACACAAAAGAGCAACAATTTGATCTTATCTTGAACTCTATTCTCATTCAGAAGCCATAGACAAATATCAAATGTTCTTCTATTGCCAAAACAAGGTGGTAAACTTCAAGATAAACCTTCCTGTTTCTGGTTTTAAGTGCTTAAACCCTTATTATCTGAGTAGGAGAGGGCTGAGTTTTTTGCTTTTTAAACTGAAGAAGAAATTAAATGTATGTGCAAAAGAGCACTTTTCTCCCATAAAATCTTTTATTTTTGTATGATTGGCTTTCAGTTTATTTTTAGTAGGAATGATAGTATCTGGTTTCTTTTTGAAGGAAGATTGGGAGCTTTCACATCTGATTTCTTTCTTTCAGTTAAGAGAATAATTTAAAAAGTAGAAAAGCAAAAGGAGGACATTTCCTTCCTAAAAGTCAACAACAGTCTGAGAAAAATTCTCTACGATTTTTGACATAAATCTTGTCTTTAATAATTTGATTTTTTGTGTAGAGTAACACCCGCTGTGAGAGACAGCAGAGACTGGGAGCTGAGATCTGCCAGGGTCTTCTGAGACGATACTTTTAGTTGTGGCAGAGTTGTGTTTTAGTCTAAGTCTTTACCCAGCTTCTCACTGATGTCAGTGAGAGTTCTGAATGCCTTTGTCGGATGCTGGGTTGGAATTAGTCTGCATGTGGCATTTCCTTTCAAAGGCAAAGTACACTTTTATTTGCCAAAGTTAACAAACAGCAGCAACAAAACCTACCGCTAAACAGTTTGGGACTTCAGCCTCTAAATTCCATCTGTTAGATTGAATAGATCCACTTTACTGCATTCTGAGCCAAATCTTGCAGACCTTCTACTGGTTTTATTTACAGTGATGCATTTGATTTCAAGGAGAAGTATTACCTGAGTAAAATTTGAGGTAGGACTAATGGATTCACCCCAGAGACAGCAGAAGGATGTTCTTCATTTCTCAGACTTCTTTAGGAGATAATGGCAGAATTTAGTGATGCAACTTAGTATTTTAATCCACTTCTTTAGTCAAATCCTGCATATTTTACTCACTTAGGTGAGTGAAATTACCAACGTTTAACTTTCTACAATCTTAATTAACCTTTTGTTAATGACAGATTTTAATTTTAATTAGCAACATAGTGTCAGTTTTATTGGAAATGTGTTCTGTCATGGACAGTTATACTGTGGAATTGCAAGTGGTTGGAGAGGTTATTAGTAGGTGGGTGGAAGAAAAATGAAACAAAAGAGCTTTGAAGCAACTACCTTTGCAGTATGACTGCCTTTGTGTTGGGGGAGTGGATTTCCTGGTTTTAATGAGCTATTTAAGAACAGCGAGTTTTGTCAAAAACCTATTTTGCAAATACTGACTATTGAAGGGTGCCTTTGGAGTAACACGAAATAAGACATTTCAGACTTAGAAAACTTTTCATGAGATATAGTTTAACAATCCTGTTCTATCACACCCGCTCTGGCAATGTTTGTGACTGGCCAAGTTTTGAGTTGGGGGAAGGGAGCAGCTTTCCCATTGGTCATAAAATTCACAGAGTGTTTCTTCTGAAGACAATAAAGCTAGGAGAAGGCCTCTTTATTTGCTGTGAAAATCATCACCCTTTCCGGCAATATAACTCCTGAAGAAAAGAGGGAGAAGGAAGAGACAAGACTGCATATCAAAGCAAAGTGAAGTGTTAAAAGGGTCTGTTGCCTCAATATGACAGATAGGCCTCAAAACCCCAGACAATGTAGCCCAGGAAAGGGAAAAAAAAAAAAAACCAAACCACCACTGGACCTCACAACTAGTTTACAAAGCAAAATAAATTAGCATTAGAACTGGCCCTGGCCCCTTTTTCAGTGCCTCCTCTCTCAACTTTTCAGGAATATTCTCTGTCTACTGAAATTGGCATCATTCATAAAATCCAGGAGCTATGTAATTTAGACAGAAGATGTCATAGTGTCGGGTTACTCACAAAGCATTGTAATCTGGATTCCATAGTTTAACATTGTTTCAGAGGAAGTTAATGTCTGTACTTGATGATGGCAGGTTAGCTTAAGTCAGCTTGAAATGTGAAACAGCTTTCTGGCCTGAAGATAGACTCAGTTCAAATCTGCATCTTTTATGTTAGCTTAGTATTAAGAGAGAGATTAGTGTTAGGTTTTGAGCTTATGGAGACATGGACTGTCAGAGATCAGGCCCGAGAGTTTTGTTTTGGGGCTATCTCTAATTATTTATGCACTTTATAAGTGTAGGAAAAGAAAGGGCCAAATTCAGTGTAATTTCACAGACTTAATTGAAGTTGTGAAAAAAGTAATTTTTAACAAATCTTGAAGATAGGCATTGTGCTGCACATGATGTTCTGTAAAGTTAAGTGGGGGAAAAAAAAAGAAACCACATACTGCCATTGTATTAGAAAACGTTACATGGATCCAATCCTGTATGATGTGAGTAATAATATTCCTGCCAGAACTCTTGGTGCGATGAGTAGGACTATTCATTATTGCAAAGTTGGATGCATAAAGGTTTGTGAAACATGGTGAAATTCTACGTTTGTATTTTCTGCTGGGTCTTGATCATTTGTTCTTGTTATTCATGTTCAGATGACTCGTGCTGAAAAGAACAGAATAGGATCATAGAATCGGAACCTTTCCACAGACTTGAAGAATTTTCCCTTCTGTTCTGTGGACCTCTATTTAAAATGCTAAAGTTTTCTAATTTTGAATATGTTCTGCTATTCTGTAATAAAACTCATTGGTCAAATTCTGTCCTTTAATTTTCTAGTGTAATCTTTTCTATTCTTCTTCATCATATGGAAGTAACTGTATCCAAAACAGGGTCATTTTTAGCACCTCCAAACAATGATTGGACAGACTGCCCTGTATAGCTTTTGTTTGGCAGAAGGACCCAACCTGCAGAAAATGTAGGTGAATTTCTAAATGGCAAGGTGAGGGGGAATCCCATTGCCAATGACTCTATAGACTAAAAAGCAAGTGATTGACGGAAATTTTTTCCAAATGTTGTATGTTCTTTAGGCATTCAGCATTTTGCAAGGATGGTTTTTCAAGAGTCTGGTTTCTCTTCCTTAGATTTGAGTGAATATAACTTCTTCCTTCAAAGAGTAGATGCTATACATTTACAGTGCATTTGGTAATGATGCTCTCAGCACCTGTCATCATCATCATCAGAAAAAACTCCCTCTGTGTCTTCATAGTAAGTTTTTATTGAACAAGAATAATAGGACAGCTGTCATCTGCAGGAAAAGTCTATTCATAATTAATTTACCTCTTTTTCAAAACTTGTTCTCTCCCTGTTTTATGGTAATGTAAGTGCAGCTCTTAAGGTGTACTTTCAGCTTTGTGAGCAAGTTCTCATTGCTGCTGGAACTGCCTGGTAGTTAACTGTTCAAACTCGTTGTTTTGGATGCAGTTTTACTACAGATGTATGTTGTTTCCTCACAAAGGCAAAAAGTAAAGTCTGCTCCTGTGTGAGTGATTGTATACCTCCCTAAAGATACTGAAATAAACAGGACATTTGTAACTTGTTCAAAGGTGGTTTTATTCTACTTGCCATCAAAGAATTTGCCTGTAATTATGTTTTGTGTGTGTGTGGAATTGCCACCTCAAATCTCTAGTTGTCGTGGCTTTGTTCTGTTCACTGTTACAATTGCTAGTTGTCTTGGTCTTTGCCCACCCTTTAGAAATGGGGGTTTAGAAGAGGGGAGAGGAGCAGTATAAGGGTTAGAGAAGGGTCTTTTTCAGTTGGTGTTCTTGGTTGAAAATACTAAGTACTCAGCATTTCCTCCTTCAGGTGTTATGAGTCAAAACACATTTGCTTTCTCCTTTATCCTGAACACCCTCAAGAATGCAGGGACTAGGCATTGGATCCTACATGCACTGCATTTGGCATCAAGTCCCAATCACTCCAGTTCGAAAGCTGCAGGGAAAGACATTCAGACATTGTTCAACCAGAGAGAGAATGATGGATGAACGCCTTAGTAGATCTTTTCTGCGGGAAATGCATTCCAGCAACACTAAACCAGGATGATAGTCTTGCATTAAATACTGAGATCTTACAGTGGTTTCAAGTAGCATAACCTCATAAACTTCACTTAACGCCAGTTGAAGATACAGTTTTGTATTGGATGTTGGTTTTAAAGTCAAAAAGTAAGACTTGAAACAATTTGTGCTTTTGTTCCAGGTTAGCTATGTACATAACAGAGTATCAGAAGACCTATTAGGGCATGAGGCAGTGGTAGAAACATCAATAAAGTGTTTTGTTTGTCCTCTGTCAGGTCATGAGGCCACAAAGCACCAATAAGAGAAGCTAACCATGAAATCTCTGGAGATGGAAATGCCATTGATTCTGGGCCTTCTTTCTGTAGCTGTTACAAGTCAGACTACTCAGTGTAAGTAAACCTTTGGAAAGAATCTCTCCTGATCTTAAAGGGATAAGATTACAGGAACATTTCTTGCATGCTTTCAAGAATACCTTGCAAAAATCACTTGCCTTAATAATTATTGTTTTCATAGTGAAATAATATTATTGATAACTAGTATTTTGCAACAAGTAATGAACAAATAATAAAATTAATTAGTCTCATCAATTTCTGTTCTGATCACTTCAGGTGAGTCTGAGCCTCAGTTTTTCCATCTTTAAGAATAGTGGGTCATATCTATTTCACAGGGAATAAGGAAAGCTAATAAAGAATAGGTGTGTTTCCTTCACTATTGCCTATACAAAACCTCTACTGAAATTCCTAAAGGTTTGGCAAACAGATGGAAGGATAATGTTCAATGTATGCTTACAGCTTTAAGGATGTGAAAAGCAATGGATTCCATCTAAGAAAATGCTGAGATTGAGGATTTTGGTCATGATCCAGCAAACAACATTGGTACTTGCAGTTAGCCTAGTAACACATTTAAAGTCACTTGCAACACTTGCGTGCTCACAACCAAACTCACCTACGTGTATTGCTAGATCTGACATTGCTGTTAGGGCAAACTTTAAAAAATTATTTCATTTTTTGAAAATGTGGAAAACCAAAAGTGCCCTTGCTTTTAAACAGAGAAAAAGGAATCAATGAAGAAAAAGGAACCAACTCCAATGAAGCAGATCTATTATCACTGAGCAGTCCTGGCCTAGCCAAAAAAAAAAAAAAAAGAGGGAAGAAAATTACTGATCTAGACTTTCCCGTAAAGCACAACCCAGTACCTATTAAATGAATGGATAAGCTCCCACTAACTTTAGAGGGCCTTACACTGACCTGTGGGCATTTGGGAGGATATGCTCCTATGATAATGCTGATTTCTTAAATTCTTCTTGAGATGAAGATGCTCAATATCTTGTTGGACCATTCCAGAATGGAGAGACTCCCAACACCTCCTGTGAATGCTCTGACCCTTGCAGGCTTGAAATGTGGAACGTTAGAAAGCCATAAGTGTGCTTCTTAAGCAGGCGGTTAGAATGTGGTACTGTCTATTATCTATCTATCTATCTGTCTCACACTGTCCCCACTATAAAAGGGACAGCACAGATAGATCAAATCACATCTTTTAGAGAGGCTGCAATTTAAATCCACAGGAGCAAAAGGCAGGTAGGTAAAGAAGAAATGAGAAACAATGAGCAAATACTTTTTGAGCAAGTATTCTGCCATCTGTAAATCAGATTGTGAGCAATTTTATTGCCCTTGTAAGGACTACTCAAAAGTAAGCTGTAAGCTTTTTCAAGACCAGCCCTCTTGGGGTTTTTTTGGATAGTATTCTGTGAAGAACAAATGTGATTTTAAAAATCTGAACTTTTTTTTTTAGCCAAAAATTCTTATTCACCCAGAGTAACAACCCCTATTCTGATGGTCCTGTTGATTTCTATGGACTCTCTATGAACTATGCAGGAGTGAGGATGACTCAGTCGGACCATATAAATTAGATGCATTATTTTAATACAGACAATTTTTCTATATAGTTACTTTCATTTTTCTAAAGTATGTTTTAAGTAATTACTTTTCCATCAGAGATTGATTCAGTACTTGCTTTCAAAACTGTTATTTACTGGTATGTGTGGAACAGAGCTGGGGCGGGAGGAAGGGCTGAAAGGAAAGGAACCTTCCAGGGATGTAACATTGAAATACTGTGAGCATCTCCTTAGAGGAGGTATTGAGCATCCTTAATTTCTACTGATCTCAGTGCATGTGAAAGCTCCTCAGCACCTCAGAGGATCAATACTTTTATATAGCGGATTGTGCCTCTGTTCTTTTCAGGCAGTTTCCCCTCTTTTTAATTTCCTTCTCCCCTTTCTTGTTTCATATTTTTTTATATTCATACAAGGTACAGATTTTTGGTTTAGGGATACTCAATATTTACATTTTTTTGTATTGTTCCTCATCACAATCAAACAGAACCTTTTCCTTATGCCTTATGACTTATTCTTACTGGTTAGATACGATTGAAGAATTGTTTTGTACTCATCAACTATTATGCATCAGAGACTGATCTGTCACTTTATTAACTGATTGTGTTACCATGGATTTTTATATTCTGAGAGCGACTACTACAAAGTGAAGCAAGCCTTTCCTTATCATTCCTGTTTCTAAAGCATTGACTCATTGTTTGATCTTGCAGACCTCATTTCATTTAAGTATTCTGAGGTTTAGAGAGGTGGTTTCTAATACAAAGCCTTATTTCCACCCCCCCCACTGTATATATTTTACTTGAACTTTTCATATGTACTCTAAACTTGAGGAAAATAAGGAAAGTATTGGTGGTGGTGAAATATAATACTTTCATCATGATTTCTTTCTGCAGACATGCTGCTTCATTCCAATCTATAGGACTCCTATTAAAAGCAATTATTTGATATCACAAATTTTTTTAAACGTATCTGAAATTAAAATACTTCACTGTCAAAGGCCATTGATTTTCATTTACCTCAGCATTAAAGGTCAACAAATAAATACAAGAAATAGTCGGCTGATCAAAACCCGCATCCAATAATTGAACCAATATTTAACTGCTAGCAAGAGAATCCTTCAGAGCAATTAGCAATTGTTAAACAGTACGCTTCCCTCTAAACAGAGAACCTGGCAAAAAGAAAAAACCAACAATGCAAAAAAAAAAAAAATCTCTTCTCAGCATAAAACCTCAGTGCCCTCATACCTGTGGAGGTGGATTGCACCGTTTTCCTCATCCATTCATAAGAGCTGTGCCTTTGGCTGTTGGGAGAGATTGGCTGTGTATTAATTGTATCTACAGGAGGTAACCCCCCAGATGCAGCAGGATGGAGGGAGCTGTAATCAGCAGAACTGTAGGAGACCTGTCCAGGAGACGAGCCATTGAGCTGTGCAGCAGCAACCGTGCTGGAGGGTCCTGGGCCGTAAGCGTTCCAGTCCTCCCTCTGAGGGCCATAGTGAGATCCCCAGGTTCCCGCAGGCTGTCCGTGGGTGTCCAGAGTTGGCACATGATGATATCCCATATAATCGGAATAGGGTGGAGTAGACACAAAGTTTTGCACTGGCAGGTTGTTGCTGCTGCACCTTGCAGATCCTGGATACATGCTGGTCTCTTTATCCAAAAGATAACTCACATACATGATGCTCACAGCCTGGCTTTGTCTTGCTGGGACATCCTGCTCCTCACAGTGTTTGTTTGATCTCTCTTCCCCTCCTCTTTCTTTCTCTCTCTTTTCTAGCCCTGGCTGGCTCTATAAATGACTCATGCTAGCCCTGATGTCCCTTTACTACACATGATTAACAATGGTTTTACCAGGTGCTGGTGGTAACAGTTTACTAAGGTCCTGCCTGATGTCACAGATAACTGCCTGCCCCAAAATTACATTTGCATTCAAATGAAGGGCTGACCATGCAGGCAACCCCACCTTGCTGCTAGTTCTAGTGCTTCCTTTCTCACAGATCCTGTATGTATTACCGTCCCCGTTCTATACTTTTTGAATGTAGTTTGAAATCTCGTGGTCTTCAAGCAGAGTTGCATACATACTTAACCAATAACTGCTCAGACAGTAGAAGTGGCATTTTTGTCTTGAGCAATACATGTCAGAATCTAACTTCAGGCACTAGGTTATAGTTAGTTAAAGCCTGGTGTCTGCTAGTCTAGTAGTTCTTTTGTTAGAATGTGCTATATTATTTTTTAAAACTGAAAATAAAGGACCAGTTCGGTCTTTAACTGCAGCTCACATAGCTTCTCACATGAGCACTCTTCTTGACTCCAGCTCTTAGTCCATGTGGGAGAGCACTTAGAAACCACACTAATCCTGCTGATTTTAACATTACAAAGGATATACAAGAAGTCTCATAGTCATTTTGAGCATTTGTTCATACGAGTAGTCTTGTTGATGTTAGCAAGCCTATTCATGAGCTGGCTGCTTGCCACAGTGATTGAAGTTTCTCTATTCTAACTTACCATGTTAACAGAAAGAGGATCTGTTATTGAGAGAATGCAAAATTTGTCACTTTCCCTATGCTTATGTCTTGTTTGTGATATTGAAATGAGTGGTAGTTTTCCCTAAAGGTTTTTCGGTTCTCATTGCTGTGCTTGTTCACAAGAAGTAACCCCTTTTCTTAGAAATATGGGAACAAATTCTATCTTTTTAGCTCACAAAAGCAGTTTCCTAACTTTCTGGAGCAATCCTATGTTTGTAAGTAACAAATTCCAATGAGATTATCTATAACCAGGAGCGAGGAGAGAAAGTGTTGATTTCTTTTTTTTTTTTTTTTAATGAGATAGATACCTTAGCATTGTCTCTTAATGAGAATGTACTCTGTTTTCATTCCTGTTCCTTTAATGATGTGATACTTAATTGCACCTTTATTAATGAACCAACTTGTTAAAAGGATTTTTTTCTTAAACAGGTGCAAAGTATAATGAGTTTTTTCTTTGTTCCGAGGTGTATTTTTTCTTTGAGAGTCTTTTGCACTTTAACACCATTGAAACTTACAGGTTCCTCCTTCTGGTCTGGAGGAAAGAATCACTTTGCACACCTGACAACACCATTCTTTGCTTTTGTGACAGAATGATGTCCTTAGGCTGTATTCGAAAGATGGGTTGTGGCTGTAGTTGCAGAAAAACCTTTTTTGGCTGTTAATTTCAGGGCTAGGTGGAGAAGCGCAGGCCACCTTCTCTGTGTATTTGTTAAGATTTTCCTACTGTGCACTTGGGTAAAACTTGTGCGCTTTTACTTCTTGCTTCTGTTGAGTTCTTGGAGGATGATGTTTTCCTAGCATGATTGTTGAAATGTATTTTAAAAATCATTAGGTGGGGGGAAGTTCGCAGAAACTGTTTCTACTGCTTGCATATGTGAGCTTATTCAGTTGCAATTTACACATCTGTGAGAGCTGGCCATTCCAAATGACCAAGTATAGCTCCTGGCATAGACTCCTCAGATCTAGGGAAGTCAATAATCAGTTCATCATGTGTCTGAACAGCTTAAGTCTCCTATATCAGCAAAATAAATCATATTCATCTAATTACAAAGTAGGTGTCTCTAGGCAGCCTGTGTCTGTAGTTACGAGTGGAATGGTAACTTTTTTTTTTTACTAGAGTGTTTCACTCCCTTTCTCAATCATTTAGAGCAGTGTGGTTGCTTGGTAGCTCTCAAGGTGAGGCTGTATTGAAGTACTTACAAAGAAGGATACTTTATGGCTTTTTGTTGTAGCTTGATTTCAATTTCCTTTCCTCCTCTTCAAAACTGTTGAAGACTTGTCCTCTTAAGCATTTCTATACCTCTCCTGGATGCAGGTGTACCAATAAATCAGCCAGAGGAAGAAGCAGCATTTGCTCATTTACAGTAGCATTAGTTGCAACCCTCCAGCTGTCTGGAAAATGTTCTAATTAAGTTCATTCGACAAAACTTTTCCTGCTGGCCTTAACTACCTAATACACCACCAGCACAAAACACTGCAGAAGGGCTGGGTCTCACTGCCTGGTTTGGGTCGTGATCTGCCCTTCTTCAGTGTTTGGGAATGTAGGGTACACCAGACTGCAGTCACACATTCGTTGTGTCCTACTGCAGCTTTGTTACATGAGAAATATTTTGATCCATCTTTTTGTAATGGTATAGTTTGGTTCATGAAGCGACTGAAAGTGGTCGATTAGTGTTTATTCATGTTTCTTAGAAAAAATTAGTAATTATGACATATGATGCTTTCAACTAATCTGTGTATCCATTGACATGGAAGGAGACTGTTTTCCTTGTTCCATATGCTTAAAGAAAGTACTTTACAATTTATGATTGTTAAACTGACAATACTTTACTCCTCTGGCCACGTGCTGTGACCACTAAGCCGGAAACTGCTTCCTTTGGGTTCCCAAGTACCCTAAGTTGGTCTGATTTCAGCAAGCTGTATTTTGTTTTCTGTTAGTCCAAGTTTTTTTAATTTATATCATTTGAGTCTAACCTATTAGTTGAACCACAGTCTTTAGACGTAGATGTTTTTCAACTACTGGGAGTATGTGAATAATCACATGCTGATATAGTTCATTTGAAACTAAACATTGTCATAGGTTCTCAAACACAAAGTATAAAAGGATTTGGATTTGAGTAACTTTTCATACTTTCTAGCAAGAATTTATATTACTAACAGATGTCATATTGGGGAGATCAGTCTGTATGTATACTCAAGAATATGCCATTCCACGTCAAGGCTGCTTCTGGAAAAAAAAAGCGAGAAGTTTCTCGGGTCAGTTGTTATATGTGTAAAGTGTTTGTACACAGTACTATATGTGTACAGTATTTGGTGCTACTTATTTTGGTGAGTAAAGCTTAAAGTCTGTTAGAATGCACTGATACAGTGTGTTCATTTGTGAAAAAAATCACAGCTCACTTCCCACAGGCATTTAGTAGGTAGCTAGTAGTGGGGCATCAGATGCCCAGCATTTTTGTGTACATTGATACTACATGTATCAGCGTACATTGATACAAGCAGTATCAAAGTTCAGAATCTGGAACTAGATTGTAGATTTCAAACTGAGAGGAGTTTTGGTTCAGGATTTTAGCCAATTTTAAAGAAAATTGCCAATATATTTTGAATTCTGAACTCTTCCTCTCCAACTTGGTGAAATTTAGAACTTGCATTTTACTTCTCCTATTACTTTGCTAATAATCCTGCACTGACAATTCTGAATTTCATTTTGCTGTTCCAAATAAAGCTCTCTGCAAACATTTTGGTTTAGTGCATTATGCTTTGATGTGCAGGAATGATAGTGGCCAAGTAGAAGAGAGGTCCCTCCAGAGCAGATGCTTGGTGTAACAATGCAGGAATTCGTCTCTCCTTCCTGAGTATGTTTGTCTTATAACTATATTTTGAACTCAACCTTTACTACCCTTCTTATCTTTGCTTGACTGTAATGTCGCAAAGAAAAAGGGTAGATTCTGATGTAAATAGCTGACTTGAATGACAACTGCCCTTGTATGACATCTTGCAGTTTCACTGGCTAGAGATGTGTACTGGAGGCCTGGCGCATTAGAAATGGCATTGCCTTGTCTTTGATTTTGATGAGCAAATATTATAGAGCAGATAATGGATCAGATTTACAAAGACTGGGAAAAAAGCAATAAATAGCATCTCAATTCATAACATGTTTTATTAAGCATATACAGTCTTTCATAATTCTTTTGTGAGAAGCAGCATTAAGGCTAAAAAAGCAATTAAGGTGGAATTAATTGCCTTGTAAAATACTATTCTGTCTTCTTAATAGCATCTAATATGTGATAATAAATCCTGACCATTATCAATATGAAATGAGATTTCTCCAAGTTGATTTGTGAAGAGAGCAAATCCAAAATCTTGTAGATCTAACAAATATAGTGACAATTCTGTGTTCTGGGGTGATGCTGAGAAGCCAAAAGATGAATGGAAATGAGAAGTTGTCCTGAATTCTCAAGAGAGGAAGGAACTTCATGGTTTTGAGATAAGCCTAGAATACCTTCACCCTATGGCCTCTCTGAGATGTGTTTTTCCAGTTCTAAATTTGAATAGTTTCTATATTCTGAGGTTAGGAAGTAGCATCCACCATAGCTACTGGTTGGGAAAACATCTCTTAAAAGTGGTTTTATCAGAAACTGCAGATGATGATGTGATGGCTGTGGTCAGACTGGGCAGGAGCACTGGAATACTCTGGTCCACTTATTCCTATTCTGCTATATGAATGGGTCTCCAAGGCTTTCCTATGTCATGTCATAAAGCCATAGGTCTGCTAAGCTTGTATCTTAAGCTTTCCATACGGATCTGTCTCAGATTGTAACCACAGCACAGTTGTGGGATGTCATGGGACAGTAGGCCTTCTCCTACACATCCATTTTCTTATCTACAGACTTACGGAACTATAGTAGCTTGTTTTAATTTTTCTGAGCTTTCATTTTTTTGTCCTCTAAGAGTACCAGCACCCATTTTTGGAGGCACGTTTCGTTCCCGTTCCAACGCTGATCTTTTACTCCTGTGAGGCAATGGGGACAGCTAGTGGTCAGCCGGCTGAATGGCAAGGAGGTGTTTCAAATAAATTTTTCAGTGACTATAACCTCATTCAGATTTCAAAGCAATCAGTCTGTTCTGTCCTATACAGGATAGGAGCGCCTTAAGTGCCGTGAATCGTATCCATCTCATGCCCAGAGGCATGAGACTAGCAGCAAAACTAGAGAAGAGTCCTGGCATTTTTCAGTGACTATAACCTCATTCAGATTTCAAAGCAATCAGTCTGTTCTGTCCTATACAGGATAGGAGCGCCTTAAGTGCCGTGAATCGTATCCATCTCATGCCCAGAGGCAGGAAGCAGCAAAACTAGAGGAAAGTCCTGGCTTAGAATCTCAGTTATGTTGCAAGGATTTTTTGCTATGCTATTTAATTAGCTGTAACATCTCTCTTTTGAAACCTGAAGTAATACTATTATGGAATATGCCAGGCTTCTTAAAAGTTAACTTCTACAAGTAATTTTCTGTTTAACAGAGCGCTCAAAGGCCTGAAATGTGCTGCAATACAGAGTTGGATTACTGAGCTGTCAGATACAGCTAGGTGTGTGAGTGTACAGGACTGGTCTCTGTTACACTGATACGTTGCCTCTCGTGTAATTTAATATGGCATCTAACTCAGAATGCTGGTATTTCACACCTGCTTCACACTAGTAGAAGTGTCTTATGAGGTGATGACAGCGAAGAACGAAGAGCAGGACTGTAGTATTTTAATCTGTATTCTTTAAGGAGTAGCTGTGTTTCTAATGTATTTTCTTTGTTAGTCGGTACGTATGCTCTTAAAAGAATGACACTGACTTCCAGGACGGCACTGCTTAGCTCTCTGATGTGTAAAGAGAGAACTGACATATCTGAGTAGACAGTAAGATGTAGAAGCAAGGTAGAATGAACACTGAGAGAGGTGATTCTCAGTGCCACTAGTTCGTTCAGTTACCTTGGGCTAACCAGATGATGTGTTCCATATTAATCTGTAAAATAGAAGTAACACTCATGACGTTGTGTGATATGATAGAATTTAATAAATGCCACAAAGGAGATCCTGTATGAGGAGTGCAAAACATGAATTCTTTCTTTCATCACTTGTGAAATGAATTCGCTAACATATGTTGACGTATGTTTAGCCTTTAGGATGGCTAAAATAAATGGCTGTCTCATAAGAACACTGAAAATGTTGCTAGTTCTGAAAAGAATATCTCTTTTCCTAACTGTTATTTTCAGGATGCTCCGTGCTTTGAATTTTTAACACCTTGCATCACACTGGATCTCCTAGGGCTGTGTGAGTCATGCCACTTAGGCAATGGGATCGAAAACGGTGGAATTCTTGCAGCCTAACCTGATAATTCACTATCAAACCTAGGAATTAACCAAAGGGGTCCACTCAATAAGCTTTTCAGAACAAAGTACAAACAGATCCCAAGTCCCTGTTCACTGCCTCAGTCTCATTGCACATTGCCATTGTTGTAGGACCTCAGCTCATCATTTGGCTGCCTGCAGGAATAGGAGGGAAAACTTGTCCTGCAGAAAAGCAGCCTACTTTGGTCAGTTCATACTGACATAGCAGCAGATCTGGTGCATAACAGAAGGTTTTCAGTCCTTGCCAAAAACCCCACAACCGGTGAGATGAATGCTTGATATGAACTGAGTGGCCAGCTGAATTAAGGAAAATGTAACCTGGCATTCCAGTACTCTGTTTTTTGTGTGTATATGTTTAATAGTCTTCTGCTGGTGGAAACTTGCATGTCTGCAGCTCTTTGAAATGTAGAACAAAACTGTGTTATTTTAAACTAAATTAGGGCTGCTAAATCCTGTCTGGTGAAATTCTTTTATCTTAGAGCTCTCAAAACCATTATCTATGAACACAGATCTCTAGGAGTACATTCTGTTCTTTGCACCATAGGTACTATTTGGCAGCTAGCTGCTGATCACAGGCTGTATGTGGATCATTTTAATCTAATTCTTAAGTAGCATAAAGGTTTGGGTTTTTTTGGGGGTGTTGCTGCTGGAACTAGTGTGCTTCCCTCCCCTCCTTTAGTAGGGAGAATATCCCTGAATATGACAGAGTGTCTTAGTATAGGTGACTGAGTGATCCACAGCTACATTTCGTACAGCTGTATAGTCACTCATGAATTAAAAACAGTCGCGGAAATAGCCTCGCATTAAAGTGGTATTTTCCACTAGGTGGCACTTTCAATACATGGCATAGACATGCTGATTAAGTACTACATGGCTGATTAAGTACCCCTATTAACTGCTATTCAAATTTGTAGTTAGTAATTGACCAAGCTAAAAAAGGATCAAGGTAGTGCTGCCTGCAGCAAATTTCACAGCTCCTTTTAATACTAACATTGATTAAATCCTCACCTCCAACTCGGTGTAAAAGAGAATGAGCTCAGAAACGACCCCTCTCCAAATCCCTGCATCCAGCCTTCTCCACTGCTCCGCTGGTCCCCCCTCAAGAATCCAACTAATCTTTTCTCTCCCTGGAAATTAAATGTATTTAGTGTTGCTTAAAAAACCCAAGTTTTATTTTAAGTTGCCAGGTACAACCAAAATTAAGTACTGCTACATGTCCCTGCTGCTAATAAACACGAGCAACGTCATTGCTTTGCTCCACGCTTCTTCCCAGCCACCTCGCCAAGCTCCATTCCCATTGCTATTCAAGGCTCTACTCAGAGCAGTGCAGGAGGTTGGAGTATGCACAAATAAAATAGGCCAATAAGCAAGGACATATGCAACAGTGGAAGTAAAGGGCAAAGAAATAAATAACTTGGAGAAAAATGCGAGTTGCAAAGGGAAAACTGTGTGGGGACCTGAGTAGTATTAGGTTTTATGTTTAGGGAATAGTTGTTTGAACTTCCCTAGTGTTTCATTTCTGGTTTTGGAGCGCTTTACAAAAATGGATCTACCTAATGCCCTTTCTAAACATGGGACAGGTGATCAAAAAATCATACAGTGTAGAATTTAATTACACTAAAGCTTTGTTCTCCAGCTCTTGTAGTTTCCGGTGCTGTTGGAACTGCCCAGGAGCTTCAAGAAAAAAACTGAAGGAAATACAGGAATTCTTGATCTGTTTGTTGTGAGCTGGGTGAGTTGTAATCTATTCAGGGTGGAATATAGGCAAGACCTACAAATGAGAAGATTCTCAGTAAATTGATGTCATGTTCACTGCCCACACTGAAAGCTATTGGGGAATGGAAAGAGGCATTGAAAAGGCTTTAAACATCCGTGTCCGTAACAGAATCATATTCACTGATATGGGCTCAGTGATCATCACACGTCAGTTTGCTACCAATAAATACACTACTCACTGCTACTGATCATGCTTATTGTCCTAAATTTTTGAGTGTGCAGCTGTTTGGTGAGAGCAAAAATGATAACAGATACTGAACAACAGCTGAGGAAACCTAGGTTCAGCTTTCAGCTCAGATCAGCAAGTCCAGTTTTGCTGTTGGCATATTATTTAATCTATTTAATTTATGGCAGTACAATGAATCTTGAACTGTTCAGAGATACAGTGATGAAATCCTGGTTTTCACCATGAGTTATAAACAGATGAGCTCAAGTCACTGGACAGAACTGAACTGAATTGCATCTCTTCCAGTGGCTCTTTTTAAGGATGCAAGTACATTCTCAGCAGCTGAGATATGTATTTTTGAGTATTAAGCTTGCACATGGTCTTCTGAGTGGTTTATAGGGTTCAAAATTATTCAGTAAACACAAAAAGAACCTTTAAGCTATTTATGTTGACTGTGCCCTTTTGAGGGAAGCTACTCTAAGTAGTAGGCTTGCAATTAGCATTGTTAAAAATTAATTATGAACCAGATGAGATTATTAAAAATAAATCAAATACTTTTGGTTCACTTGTTCTGGTTAGCTGAATGTATTTCTGCAAATCCCAGTATCGGCTCATGAGTTGGAAACATTTGAGTTTGGTGTTAAAAGCAAAACTTCCAATGTCACCCTGAAAGAAGCTCTGAAGTGTCTTACGTGGGAGGTTTGTAACTGTACAGCTGCTGCTTAAAGTGCACAGCATCTGCAATGTTGAAGCAAAAGACAGGTTTAAAAATAAAAATGTGTGGGCAGTGAATCTGTTTATTTGGGAAGCTACCATCCCTGTCATTGTCCAGTGAGCGACCTTTTTGATTGTAGCTTTAAGGTGCTAAAGAATCTGTAGCTGGGAGGCTGTTACTCAGATCTGTACCTCAGCACCGGAGGGGAGTTACGCAAGCAAACAGATACAGTGGGAAATGTTCTCTAAAAGGGAAAATGCATAGATGGTCCTCTCTGCTTTTCTTCAAAAGGTGCTAAGTGGGAGTGGCTCTAGTTTTTATACAAGGACAAATGGCATGTGCAATTTACTGCTGCAAGATATTATTCAGAACAAAGAGCACAGAAGGATTTGGATAAGGATGTGATAATTACATGAGTCATAGGAAATACAGTGTTTAAAGAATCTCAGTCCTTGTGCTTCAAGGTACAAATTGTCAGGGGTGGTTTTCCAGAACTGTGTAGTGTGTGGTTTACTGAAGTTTTCTCTAAAGTATCTGAGTTTAAGTTCTGATTGTTTGAAAG
Source organism: Cariama cristata (assembly GCF_000690535.1). Classification (NCBI taxonomy): domain Eukaryota; kingdom Metazoa; phylum Chordata; class Aves; order Cariamiformes; family Cariamidae; genus Cariama; species Cariama cristata. Next base: position 10,950 of record NW_009625153.1, on the reverse strand, counting down.
ACAGTATACTTGAATAAATGCTTCATTGTGTTTGTTTTGTGTAACAATCCTTGTTTCCACTATGACAGCTGTATAATAGTATTTCATACATTTTATAGTGCCTTATATTCATGAAGATCAGAGTATTTTTGAGATATTTTCTATCTTTATACTTCCAGCAGCCAGATAAGTATTTTTGCTCAAATCTGATGTGTTACCCTGTGACTTCTATGGCTGCTAAACTGAGCATGAGATAGTTGGGGGGTAGATGATTATCTGCATAGATACTTCTATGAACTATTTATAAATCACTTGACGTAATTAGGTGGAGTAAGGACATTTTGAGAATAGACAGTCTTGGCTAACGATGTTTATTTGCATGTTTGCTGAGCTTAATATCCTACATACACTTTTCCTGAATATCTAGTTATTTACATAGCTATCACTAGTGGAACATAGGATCATCTTGTAACTATGAACTAGGTTAGCCTCATACTACTACTTGTAGGTACAAAAATAATACTTACTTTCTATAGATTGAGAAATGGGGCAGAGAGAATTCATCTGGCAGGAAGTCAACAACACAGCAAGAACTTTAAGTACGACAGGAATATATCTCTTAAAGCACAACCCAATGTCTTACCTTCTGTGCCATTCCTTCTCCTCCTTTATACTTTTTAAATTATCCTGAGCATATGACCTGATGTGTATGATGTGTTGAAGCAGTGAAACTCTGATTATGAAGTCAGTGGCAATGTCAGAACTCTCCCATTGTATCCCAACTTCATTTTGCAAACAATCGTTTTGAAGAGACACACGCACAGTCCTAGTATATGGAATCTGGAAAGATAACTAAAGAATACCCTTTTGATAATTTTTTTTTTTAATTACTCCTTGGATTGCACAAGTGGTGAGTTTCCAAAAGATACAGGCAGTAAAAGTAGAATCTAAAGCAGTATAAATCTTCCTTTGGGCCTGTTCAGGTCTTTCAACACTTAAATGCAGAGCTGTGGAGAGGAAGGCAGTATTCCGTTTGGCTCACTGGACTGAACTTGAAAGTTAATGAGAGAGTCTCAGCTGGCATAGTTTACATGTAGAAATGCTAAATGAAGGTGAAAATTATATCAGTTTATTCTCTTATTTCAATCTCTGTAGCTGTTGACTGACACCTGAGGTTAGGTTTTGGAAGATGCTGCTTGTGTATTAACAAGACAGCATAAAATTGCTTTGTAGTAGGTTCTTTCTTTTCTAGCGTGTCTGTCTGAAGTAGTTCTTCCTTGCCTCAAAAGGCTTTAAAATGAAACATTACAGCTCCAACCAGGCAAGGTCCTGTGCCGAGTAAGGCAGAGACACCTTTCAGTTTTGAAACCAGCACAATAGGGCTGTTGCCAATGTGGCAGGAGATCAAAGGGTAGTGTGTGACTAAACAGTGCTTGATGTTGCTATGGCAGACATTTCGCAATAGCCATCAGTCAGACAGAGGCAATCTCGCAAATACAGAGTAAACGGGATTATTGTACCAGCACGGTTAGTTCTACACAGACTTTAGGACTGAAAAAGTTGTTGGAAGTGCCTGGATTTGTTCTCTGGTTGTCCTTAACTGAGTCCTCTGAGCAGTGATCCATATATGGGGATCCATAAAGGGGTGGAATGAAAAATTATACTGGGGTTGGAGAGGAGGGATACAGTAGGGTTTAAAATCAAGGGGATGTTTAAAGGTGATTATCACTACACTAGCAAAGCTTTTCCAAAAACAAGCTTTGAGGCCACAATGAAGACCTCCGAGTATCCCACTGACTTGTTTTCCAGTCGTTCTTAGGCATTTATTGTTCTTAGCTTTTGGTAACAATGCCAGAAAGAGGAAAATGCATGGAGGTAGTTGCTATGTCGTTGCTACGCAAATACGTAGAACCTTTCTCATATTTTTGTGGTATAAGGTAGTCTGCCTGCCAAAGAATGTGTGCTATCTTTGGAGATTAAAAAAACACGTTACCCACACAGGTAATAATTCTATTAACTGATTTAGAGAACTGCACAAGTAGTGTTGTAAGTCTAAGTATCTCTGACCCCTTTATGGGTATGTAAAGGGTGATATTTGTCTCCAAAGTGTTAAATACACGCTGTGTTGGATCCAAGAGCTTCCAAAGAGCTTTTGAATAAGCATCGCAAGTCTAATATGACCTAAGCGTTAGCTTCATCTTTCATATGGGAAAATGGCGTGCTCAGATTTGCCTGTGATGACACCGTGACTCTAACAGAACTGAGAATTTTCCCAGGAGTTTTGACTACTCTGTAGGGTGTTTGACTACATTTTTTCCTGTATCCTTTGCTTTCTACAATTTGTCAGGTTTACACAATTTTCAAATGTTCACCCATCTCCCTCTAAGTCATGTCCTAGTTGTTCTGCTCTTTAGAATTTCTCAGGACCCAGCTGTGAATATCACCCAGTAACCTTGTTTTGCATTTCTCAGAAAACTAGTATATTGTAGAATAGTTTTAGTTATATAGGATATGTCAAAATGTCATTCTCATTCTTGTAGCAGCACTCTGAATCTTCACAGCTAGTCAGACTAGACTAGGGAGCTACTTAGTGCATGTTTATGACTTAAATAGCCTGGGTAGGGTGACCCTGCGGCACGGGTCATGCTTACAAGATTCTTTTTCCTTTCACATTGTAAATAACCATGGAGTTTTTTATTTACTTTATATCTCAGGGTACAGGTAATAAAGTATAGCAGTATTAGTGTTCTTGTCTTCTCATCCTTTGCAAGCTGTCTATGTGTTTCCAGTTACTGTAAAGATCTCAGGGGGGATTCTGATTACTGGAAAAAAAAAAGTGATTTTTTTTTTTTTTTCTTCTTATTGGGATGAAAATTTCTTCTAGTCCCACATGAGCCCTTGCACAAAGTGATTGCTCAGAAGAACATTAGGACAAATGCATAATGATTATCCTACCTTGGTGCTAAAATTCAGCTGGTCTCTTTGATTTAAATGTCTTTTTTTTTTTTTTTTTTTTTTAAAAAAATTGGCTAAATTAAAAAAGCTCTTTCATTAACATCAAGGGTTCTGTCTTACGGTCTTAATTCTCATATTCTGATATACTGGGCGTTCTTGAATTTTTAAGCTGCAAACCTAATATGACTTCAGCAACTTTTTAAACAGAGTGAGATGTTAAGGTACAGTCTTAGCACTTATAATGCATTGGATTTAATAAAAGATAATAGTAGAAGCTCCCATTCACAGAATTCTATAGTAACGTTGTTTCAATGACAATAATTCTTATCTTCTGTCTCGATCTTTGCTATGTGAATATCCCTCCCTAACTGTCATGTCATGTCCCCTGTTTGACTTCAAGCTTTGGGAGTAGAGATTGCTGCCCATTTTATATGGATTTACTTAGCACTTAGCCTTTGTGGACTCCTAAGTCTGACCAGGAACTTGGGAAACTCTTGTAATGTAATTTCCATTTTGAAAAATGGAGATAAATTCTGATAGTGAAGTTCTGATGAGCCCAGCCAGGGCAGGTAAGATAGAGCTGTAGCTGCCTTCTAACAACCTGCTCTCTCCCCCTGAAGGAGATTTGTGCCTTCCTTGTGGCTGGCTGAATGGAACTGGGGGTGTACTGAAAAGGGAGCAAACCAACCCATCCCTCTCGAACGGCAGTAGGGAGCAGTGAGTTTATTTTCTTTCCTTTTCAGTTCAAAGGGCCTGAAACAATGTACAGAGTGTGTTGTGGTTTGCCAGAGTGAGATTTTAACGACTTAAAGCTGAGAGTGTGTACTTCATGCTCTGTATGTGTCATGAGTGCATATGGAGTGATAAGCCCACTTATATTTAATGAAGATTCAGAAATTTTCTATCTGATTCAGCAAAAGGACCCTCTCTTCTGCTCCTGCTAAAAACCGATGCAATAGAGTCTAGTCCATGAATGGTCTAGCCCATACGTGTTCCTGTCAAAGTGTTTTACTCCAAGTTTACAATATTGAAAGGGGGCCTTATATACAGTATGTAGGAACTTCCATGAAAAAATAACCATTTATATAATTATAATTATTTCTGTACTATTTATTCCTCAAGTGTTGTTCTGGCAGTAACTCTGAAGTGTTTTTTCCTGCCATATTTCCTTTTTTGACTAGAACTATTTCTTTATTTCTCTTAAGGTACAGGAAGGAGTACTTGAGGTCCCAGGCTTATTATGTTCTTTCTTTTTTTCTCAAAGCCTTCCAACAGGATATCCCATTTTCAAAATAAATACAGCATTTTGTTTTTGGAAAACAGGAAGGGCAGGCCACGGAATGGATGGCAATAAAGATTGTTGCTGAGATTTCCAAACTTGGATCTCAAATTTTAGCAGAAGGTGTACAGAACAAAAACATGAACCTTCCCTTTTGAAGGTTTTTGAGGAAAAAAAAAATCCTAGCAGGAAATGTTAAATGGAATCTGTTTTCAGTCTTTTGTCTAAAGATGTATCTTATCTGCAAACAATGCCACTTTAAATAGACTAGCTTGTAAACATGGAGAATTCTTTTGTAAATTAGGTTTAGATATTAGTCTACTGATCAGTGCATGAATAAAAACTGAAAAATGTCTTTATTACACAGCAAGCAGCCAATACTTTTTATTCCTATGTTTGTGGGGTGGGTTTTTTTGTTGTGTTTTTTTTTTTTTTTCTTTTTTCTTCTCCTACTACAGTCTTGGTGCAAAAATTTAATGAGCCATCTGCTGAAATACGGTTTTGCTCTGTAAATCAACAGGGAAAAATAGCAACCTCTTCCTCAAAAGTGCTGTTCCTTAAACATGTTCAAAGTGATCTCTTTTCATTTTAGTGACAAATCTTTTCTTTTTAAAATTCCTTTTAGATTCATAGAGCCTTCGAATTAGCTCTTGAACGATCTGTATTCTTTACAAATGAAAGTGTTAAGTATCCTGTTGCACAGACAAATTTTGTCTTCAGTCATACCTGTGAGAAAGCCTGGCACGATGATGTATCTGGCCAGCTCCTGTGCAAAACAGCCTATTGCTCTGGAGGTTTCTCCAAGGAAGTTTGTGGTAGTGGAGGTGCTCAAATGTTAATGCTGATTTTGTTTAACGACATTTTAATAAATCACTTTTCATAATACAGCAACAATTTTAACATTTAAAGCAACTGACAATATCAGCCTAGGTTAAACTGTTGTTTGATTGTATGTAGTTAGTAGGAGTTTTTCTACAGTGGAATACTAGATGTGGCGCTACAGGGACATATTTTCAGTCTTTTATGAGATTTTAGAAATTCCTTCATTGTCAAATGTTTCCAGTCTCAGCAAATCAGAGGCAAAAGATGACATTTGATAACAGTTAGTTACTTTTTCATTAGCATTCATATATTATGCTTATGCCATACCTGCAGACTGAGTTGGAAACATCTTTCTCTTGCAGTCCGCACAGAAATATATTTCAGTACAGATATATGGATCTTGATATATCATCAGTTGAATACATTTGGGTGTCTTCTTGCCTTGCAGTAATCAGTCTTTATCAGCAGCCTTGTTTCTCAGGAATTTATGATGAGGATATTGCTACTTATCAGAGTGCCTCTGTTTGGATTATCATTTGTAATCCCAAACCTCATTTTGTGAACAAATCTTGCATGTAAAAATTTTTAAAAGTTTACTACAACTAGGATGTTCTCCTATCTCATCCAAAACATTTCATTTTATAAAATCTGGGCTTAGATGCTACCTCTGCTGACTGATCCACTATACACCCTCT
>NW_009625153.1:0-5189 GCF_000690535.1 Cariama cristata | reverse complement strand
CCCCCCCGCCCCCCCCAAACCAAAGAAACTGGTATACAAATGTCTCTGCAAGTCGGACACTGCTTGTGATTACCCTTTTTGTTTGTTTGTTTGGTTTTTTGTTACTTTTAGATTTAGGGAGTTCTTAAAGTAGGTTTCAGGAAAAACTTGCCAGTTTTGCTTGCTGGAGAGAATACAACCCAAGTCCAGTATGGTGAGGTCTTCTTTGCTCCAGAAATTGTTGGGAAGGAAAGATTTAGGTGTTCCTGAGAAAGATGAATGAAGAACTGCAGCTTCTACGTCTGGATCAGTGTAATGAATATTGCTAATTATATTACTAATATTACTACTGTAAACAAGAAAAGAGTTGCATCTTTCTCCTATTTGTAACTGCTAACTGATTTATGAATGCATTGACTGTAGGGGATGTAATTTGGTTTCAAGGCATGTCAAAGTGATATTCCAGATCTACTGAATGCATCTGATTTTGCCTAATGAAGAAGTGGCAACAAAAAAATGCTCCAGCTGGTGATCAGTGATGCTTTTTCAGCAAATGATCCTGTTGCTATGAGACAACAGGGAATCTCAGCTAGCTGCAGTGGCGTGCTTTGATCCAAACCTGATATAAAAGGTTTGTTCTTGCCAGATGATGCAGTCTAAGTGAGTTTGAGTATTTACAGGACCTGCTGAAGGCTTGTTAATATAATATTTCTTCTGTTGAGGTGTCACCAAAAATAGAAAGAACCAGACTTATTTGTGATGTAGATTTACAAAGAATAATGGCAAATTAAGGATTGCCTTTAAAAAGAGAAGATTACAGATGGGAGAGGATCCCTGAGGTTTTGCATATCCTGCATGCCTCATGGATCAGGGAAGGGAAACCTACGCACAAAGAACTGCAGGTCTGTACAAAGATCCAGTGAAACATCAAAGGGGGAGAGGCTTTTATTTATAAATTATTCTATAAAATGTCAATACACAATAGGGAGAGATAAAGGAGATGTTCTTGTTTGCCTCCATTCATAGGCATTAGGCCAGATAATACTATAAGAGGTCTAGGAGTCTTTGAGCCCAGTGTACTCTTTGAATCTCTGGTTAAACACTAAATGCTTTGAAGATAATTATAAAAACCAGCATACATATCAAGCCATGATGTCTTTAAAGGAGGAAGTTGAGAATGTATTGTAGTTTTGTTAGTGTCAATAAAACTGGAGTGTTTCTTCCTGCTACTTCCAGTTCCATCAACTGAAGGCCTAAGCAAACACTGTTTTGTGATAGGGTCTTTGAGCTTGTAACATGGAATTTTGGAACTGTTGCATCTTTATTCTAGAATAACCAGTGTGAGCTTCTTCATATGCTTCTTTGGCTGTCACTTTGTATGCTGCAATCAGAAAATAATGTTGTGTACAAATGTGATTAGATAGGTGTTCTGCACAGTTACTGGGTGGTACTCATGTCAAATGAAGATATTTTATAGCTTTGCAACACAATTTGAGTGCACAACTCAGGAAATGGCTCCCTTATGCGTCTCTATAGTAAAATAGAAATTCAAATATAGAAAAGCTTGACTGATTTAATATAATAATTTGATTATTTTCAGCCTATGCATCTATAGATTTTAAAGTATTAACAGAAATGCTGTTGTAAATAAGCAAGTCTGTGACAAGGAGAGCTTTTTAAAAAGATGCAAATGTTGTCCTCTGTAGTATCTATAGCTCAAGTTCACCTGCACAATGCAACTCTTGGAAACAGACTTGGGGAGGAAGAACTATTTCAAGATCTTCCTTTCTTATTTCAGCTAATACTAATGCTGGTTAGGGTATAGGAGAGAGAAAATGAAACCTTTGCAGACTGCCTTTTGGTTGTTTATTTTTCTTTTTTTTTTTTTTTCCTTTTTTTGTTTTACTTGGTCCTTTTCTTTCTTTCAGGGATGGTGTAAATATTAGCAAAGAAAAAATGGCACATTATTTTGAACTGATCTTCATTTGTCAATAATTAGCAACATCTTAAGCAAACTCTAATGCCCTTTTGGAAAAGAACCCTTCCATTCTTGTGATTAGAGGAGCTCAACAGTAGGATGAAGAGAGAATTGCTTTCCTTGCACATTTGCTAGATCACAGAGGAGATGGCAGCTATTTTTGCTCCCTTCTGGTGATACTGTCAAGAAACTAACAGAAGCAGAGTGGCTCTTGCAGGTCCCATATTGCAACACGGTATACAGAAAATACAGCTTCTAGCTCAGAGTTTAGTAATCCTTAAAAGGTTTGTCAAGATAGCTGTAGTCTACACCAAGCTACCAGTAGCCTACTGGAAATGCAAATTGTGAGAGAGTTATTTTTTTGGTGTAGTCTAAACCAGTGCTCAAAATAGTTCTGCTGTACTGGCAAAAAAATAATTTGTTACTATACTTCAAGTCATGCTACGTTTGTGTGGGTTTTGTTGGGGGGCCACTCTCTGTTGGACTGCTGTTGAGATCAGGTCCTGGTAAGTAGCACCATGTGATGGGAGGGAGGATAATAATTTCACATTCTTGCTTTGCAGTAACAGAGTGGGCAGTAAGGACTGTGTACAAGGAGATCTGGTACCTTTCCAGGTCAGAGGAAGGCTTGTAGTCTGGTTTGAGTCTGGACATCTTCCAAGTCAGTTACGAGCGCTAGAGTTGGGGGCAGTGCTTGGGAAAGCTCAATTTAAAGGAATAGCCAGCAAAGCCCAAGAGGTGGGGTTGAGAGCTGGTGTTACCTGTAACACATACTTGCCAAAGCAAGTTTCTTAGGTTGTATTTTCACATCATGGGAATGATTCTTTAAAAAAACATAATCAGACTGTTCTAAGCTCAGTAGGATTTCAGCTTCAGCTGAGCTACTTGCTTTTCTCAGCTGAGTCACCTCCACATCCACCCTCTCCTTTTGCTGCAACTAGAGAGCAGATGGTTCTTGCTGGAATTAGCCAGGCACTATACCACCTGCTGCAAGTTTCGGAGTGTTCGTTATCTTTGCAGCCATCCTTTCACAAATGAGGGGGAGGAAGGGCTAGAGACTTCTTTCATGCTGTATCACACAACGTAGTATCTCTGAGGAATGGGGTTCCCTGCCCTGGGCTCAGCAGGTACCATGCGTCACCCTCTGAAGAATGCACTAGAAAACAAGCAACAGTGCAAGAACAGAGGGCTGCCTTTAACCCCATACTGGAAGACGACAGAACAGAATTCTGCAGTAGTATCAATTTAGTGGAAAATGCAAGTGCTCCAGACCACCCGGCCGTGCTGTGACATCAGGTCCCTTTGCAGTGTCACCTCTGTTACTACCCAGGTGGAACTGACAGTCGTGGGCAGTTTTAGGGGACTCATTGCTCCCCTTGTGTGGAAGCATGGTCTCCCATTCTTGCCATTAAGTGTCAAGAGTAGCCGGTGGGGATCCTGCTGATCATCAGAGAGACAGAAGTGGCAGCAATATTTACCTAACGTCTGGAAGTTTTATGCTTGGATAATACCATGTCATTTTAATCCTCATCCTATTAGATCCTCCTCTGCTAGGAAATAAGGATACCTGAAGTTGTCCTGATGGGTAAATGAATCCTTCCCTCTCTCATTTCACCTGTATGGACAGTATGTGTCTTAGCTGAAGGGGATTGCTATTTTATCAAAACAGAGAGAGCAATCTTTAAGCAGCTGCCATTGTTACTCCAAAAACTGCTTTCTAATTGCAGTTGTTAAGGAATAATGTATAAACCACATTGTGACCAGTACCCCTGGCTCCTGACCCCTCGACTGAACTCAGAAAAAGAATAGTTAATCTATATTATTATCATTATCTTCTGTTCCAATGACTTGTTAGTTTGGGACATGCAAAAAAGAATTAAACTGATTGCCTGCCATCTGAATCTCTGCAGCAATTTGTTGATAGCAAGATGTCTTATTCTGTACTAATCGTGTGCAGAAACGCTTAGTAACGCCCTTACTGACAGACAGCAGGAAACACAGCTTGTATTATGTATTACGGCTTTTAATATTTTATCCAGTGCTCTTGTGTAACTGGAACTTTTACATTTGTGGTTTGTGACTTTGGAGTTACAAATTATATGGCTTAATCTTGCTGTAGATTGCCAAGAGGTGTTTGTAGCTTTTGTTGTATGGAGTAGAGGTTTTGCTAAACATTTATTATGTAATTATGGAGGTAATTGGCTACAATGATTCAAGTGATGTTTCTCAATTGTACCTTTGTGTTTCTCTCCCTCAGCTTTTCCATAGAGGAACCAGCTTCTCTCACAGTGCTTAGCTGTTACAGTGAGGTTAACAAATTTGCAGTTGCAGCTCAAACAGTTGGTGCTTTCAACTAGGATCCCCAGGAATTCAGAGGGGGTTTTATAGTATTTGTCTGATAAAAGGGGAATTCAAAACTGGGACAAGTTTGGGAATCCCTGACTTCAGTGTTTTCTGCCTTAACATTAATTGATCTTTTATCTTTGATGTAGCTATCATAAACATTTCTTTTTTGTATCTTAGAGTGCTGCTCACTGCACAGGCAGATGGTAACTTTCATTCCTTTTGCCGAAGAGCTTACAGTCTAATAGATAATGCAGTCAAAAAGTGGGAGGGGAAAAAAGAAAAAAGGAGAGAATGTTATTGACTGAGTATCACTTATCAGGATAGCAGTAGAGCTAGAACAGAGGCATCACCTAAGAGCTGAGTGGGAAGGACATCACCAGCTCGAGTGTATACAAAGAATGTGCCAGCCCAGGGCGGAACTCAGGCTTTCAAAGCCTTCAAATTAAATCTTCTTATATCTCCAAAGAAAATCAAAGAAAAAACAATCATTTGTTTAAGGTTAAGGATACTCAGCCTTTTCAATAGAAAATCGAATCCAGCCTCCCGTTGGAATAAGATGGACTACTGAGTTTCTGACCTCTTGTGGACAGTTATGACACTGTGGTATTTTATTCTGTGAGTGGAGCTTGTTATCTTACTTAAATTTGAAGTCCTGGCTTAAATTCAGGAGTAGATACCATAGGTTTTTATTTACCTATATTCAGTCTCAAGACGGAAAGTTATTCCTAAATGGTTATTGAGTGCTGTGAGCTGTTTTATGTGGATTGCTTCCTCTGTGCCTACCTGTGTTATAAACCTTGTAAAATACTGGTACCACTTCTATCAATGTTTATACCTAATTTTCTTTTGGATTAAAAGTTTTGGGTTTGGTTGTGTCGTATCCCCG
>NW_009625152.1:31423-60219 GCF_000690535.1 Cariama cristata | reverse complement strand
GTTAGGCATTGGAATGGGCTCCCCACGGATGTAGTGGAGTCACTGTCCCTGGAGGTGTTCAAAAAATGTTTAGATGTGGTGCTTCAAGACATGGTTTAGTGGGTTTAGCGGGCATGGTGGCATCGGGTATACGGTTGGTCTTGATGATTTTTGAACTCTCTTCCAACCATAATGATTCGATGATTATTTGCAGGAATTTCTGTTCTCTGATTTTATTTTCTCCTATTTTCAAGATGCTTACACCTATGTGATCTTTTAGTCTATTAGAGAACTTGAGAAGAAAAAATAGTTGAAACAAAAAAAAAAATTCAGTCAGTTGATCTCCAGGTTTTTCATTTGCTATATTGTTGGGTTTTTTTGTTTCATCAGCCACCTTGACAAACTCCTGTTGACTTTTCAGAGCTTATTATTGCTAAGGGTCAACTAAATAATCCATGAAGATCAGTCAGCGACAGCTGCTCTTGTTTTTTAATTGTTCATATATATATGCCTTGCAATATTAGCTTACAGGCAGTGTTTACAGTTTTTGTTGTTTTAAAAACAACACAGTTCTGCATGGAAATGTAGTCTGAAAGAAAAGTGCTTGCTCTAACGGAACTTTTTCTAAACCACCTTTTACTTTTGCACTTGTGCATACTGGTGCTGAGTTCCTGCTGCTTGTGTGAGCAAGTGGAGAATTTTCATTTTCTAGAACTTGCACAAAGAAAATGGCTGAAATAGCTGCAAAGCAAATGAAAATCAATATTCCAACCTTTGCTCTGATCTAAAGAGATTTTTTTAATTGTTTATATGTTTTCATCTGATTTTGAGCCGTTGAAGGAAGTGATGTTTTAAAAGATACAAAAATATTCTAGCAAAATCATTCATGTATTGGTTGCTTTTAAAAATTAAGTATGCAGCTTTTCATGTTGCAAATGAACCTCACTTTAAATAGCTTAAAAGAAGCTTTTGCCACCTAAGAAGCTCCTACTGCTTTGTGCATTGTATTGAATGAGAAAATGTGGATGTTGCTTTTATGTTAGACTTTCTACTAGCAGGGAAAAAATCCTGTAAGAAATATGCAATGTTATAAAGAAGACACTTCAGGTTTTGTGAAATCACTTGTTTTTTCCCTCCAAACATAAGCAATACTTTACCAAATAGTTCTGTCAAAGGTTATCCATGTTTATCATCTAGCTCTTCATACAGTTATCAAGTGGAACTGATGTCCTAGATACTTGCCATGAGACTTGAACATGATTTGTGCTTGTAGATAGCACCCTTAAAGAAGTCCAGATTGTCACTAGCTCTGATAAGGACTAGTCTGGAGTGCATGGAGGTCCTGGGATGATATCTACACATCCCTGTATGCTGCTGCCCCTTGCAGGAACTGTTTGTCATGTCACTGTTCCTGACCGGCAGCACAAACCCAGCTTCAGTTTTCCCAGAATGGCTGGAGAACATCTGAGATCTCAAATGTCTCAAGTATTATGACAGTTTCAAACCAGGTCCAGATTTTAGCTGGCAAATGGCACAGCCCAGGTTTCACTGACACCTTAAAGATTCTCAATGAAGCTGTCAGAAGTGAATGAGCTGCTTTCTCCCTCCCTTCTTCTCTCAAATTTTCTGATGAACTGGTGCATACTGACCCTGAAGAGACCTGAAACACATTTGAAAGGAGCACTCTTAAGTGTGATCAGTGAATACAATCCTGTCTTTCAATTTCCTTATGAATACTATGGGATAAAAGAAAGAGGGGTTTTTTCTTTCCCTTTTCTTTGACTTTAGGAAGTGAAGCTCAAACTTATTTTATGCATTGCTTTCATCATCTGTGTAGCACCAGTAATTTTAAATATGCTAGATTTACATCTCATGTAAATGCATAAAAATAGGAGACTAAATCCAAAGCCAGTGATAGAAATTCTATTTCTTACAAATCAAACTATATAATTTTTTCAAAAGGGTTAGATGCAAAGCAATAGTGACATTCTTATCTTAGTAATTTAACAAGTTATCTTTTCCCTGCCCTCTCTGTCACAGTAACCACCTCATTGACTCTCAGGATGTGAATGCGCTCAGAAGCAAAGCGCTGAGATTGGGACTGCAGGCATCTGACTTCTCCTCCAGAGAGAAGAATGTCACTAGAAATGATTCAAAGCTTACGGATTGCTACAAATCAGGAGAGAAAGAGGAATGAGCCATTTAAAATTTCTTTGCTTACGGCCTGATCTAAGCCCAAACTGTGTATGGGGGGAAAGACTCTGCTTAAGAATCTGCTCATGATAAGCATCTGCTCCCTTTGGTGCCAAGTACGAGTCATTGTTTTCAGTGGCCTTTGGATCAGACCCTAAATCCCACAGCAAAGAAATTGTAATGTGACTGTTCATGTCAAAAGGATAATTCCATCTCATTAACACTGTTTTATTCAGCTGGAATGACTGATACATACCAGCTGCTTTGCACCACTCCACAGGCACAAAGCAGCCATAAACCAGGTGAAGTCGGGTTTATGGCTGCAGTGCATTGGCAGGATAACATGGAGCATACAGGTGGATGTGACCTGGTGTTAAGTGTGGTTACAGCACTATTCTGAGGTGCTTATGCTTATTGATCTCATGGACACATAACATCCAACTAATAGTTTTTGGGAAACATGCAAAGATAGTGAAAAGATGGTTTAAACCTTGTATAGTGCATGTTGTATTTCAGAAAATTATGGCAAGATTATAGCTTGAATTGGTGCAAGCAGTAGTTTTAGAAACAAAAAGCAACAATGATGGAAATTCAAATTTGGATCGAATACCAGCACCCCAACTCCCAGTTGTAACTGATAGAAAAATAACTGAAGAACTGCCTGCTTAAGGATTTTACATGTGGCAGACAGGCTTTCTGTGTCTAGCCTGAGACCGATGTTTTTTGTTTAGGCTTAAATTGAGAAAGACAGCATACTTTTCTTCCATGAAGTCTCCTCATTTTTCAAAACTGGTGCACTAATTTCTGGCAAGCTTCCTGTTGGGTTATGGAGCTCTGGGACAGGTTTATTCTTTCTACTGGGAGTTAAACCAAGACTGTATAAAACTGCTTCAAAACTTCATGCAGCCAACCTTATTTGTAACCCAGGAATGAGGATATATCTGCAAGCAGTACAAGTGTCACACCTAGCATGTGGACGTGTAGAAGAAAATTTCAGAGATGTAATATTGTCTTTACTTGCTATTTATACTCTTCCTTTGGCTCTGCCATTCGCTGTTCTGTGATCAAAGTAGCCTTCATGGGTGAAATAACAGGCTTCTCTCTAGATCAAGTCCTTAGATTTATATTGTCCATAAAATGAAGGAGAATGTTGTTCTGCTGACTTAAGCCTTGAATGCAGAGAAAACTCTTCTAATTCTGAAGATGCTGGAGTCCTGGTGTGGAGCTTGTTTCTCTAGAAATCAAACTAAAAGCTTATTGGAAGGAATAGCTTGTTCTTGCTGAGAGAGAAATGAGTTCTTGGTTTTGGCCTAATATATTGGCAGGTGAGAGAGAGACAGGGTAACAGCATGAAGTAGGAAAGGTGTGTTATTCATATATGATGTATTGCAGACAATAAGGCTTTGAAAGATTTTCTCACTTTTAAAACTTGTGAGTATTTTGGCCCACTCTAAAGTTAGTAAGTATATTGACTAACAGGGTGGGTATGTACAGAGAGATCAGGTAGCTTAGTTTTCTGGTGTCTGTGTTTAAGATTTAAAAGCATATTTTGCAGCCCCCTGAGAAGTCACTTTGTAATTGTAATATTGAAGGAACAGCAGGTATTCATGCAACTTATTTTGGTGAAGAAATAGAACAGAGAATGCAAACTGTCCATAGACCACATCCTACTGGGTTTAAAATGCAGACTTCAGAGACAGAAGACATGGGCTGTGTAGAATCCCAGTGGTTGATAACATGGGAACTCTTTGGGGACTGAGGTTATAAAGTCATTCACATTCACCTACCACTTCACAGATGATGATACCACCACACAGATTTTACAATGTTAGTAATATTTGTTATAACTTCTCCCATCCAGAACAACCTTTTATTAGCAACAAGCCTGATTTTGCTCACCTTTCTCAAACAATGGCCCCATTAATTTATTGTGGAACATGGAATTGTATCTTCTATGCCATGTTTAAGAATTGCTGCCTTTTGTGGTAACTCTGCCTCCAACCTCAGCAAGGTCTGTGTTTGGGGTTAAAAGGCAAAATAAAATGCAAAACAAGAGGGACTGAACACCTAAACAGGAAATCTAAAATGCTGAAGGAGTCTGTCCTTCTCTGTAAAGAATTCTTCCTACAACTCTTTCAGAGATTTCCTCCTCATAGAAACAGATTTCAAGACAAAGGTGAGGAACACTCCAGTTGTATGGAACAGAGGCTTCTTTGTGATTCACGTTCTGATTCAGATGACCCTTAAAACAAAAGACTATGGCCCCCTGCTGAAATCTGGCTGGCTAGGTAGGGGGAGGAGAATTTCTCAGGCATTTGATACTACAAGAATAATTCATGTCATTTAGAATAGCATTGTAATGTACCTTAATTGCTGAGGGACCTGTCTTACACTTCATATGAAACATTGCATGTTAACAGCACCACACTGTAGACTTAAATAGATTAATTTTTCACAGAGAAACTTACTTTCAGCTTGGGAATAAGGAAAAGAGTTTCTTCTGAATGCAGTTGGTACAGATGCCTGTATCCTGAGTTTTCCTCTTGGAAGTGTCTGTACAGCTGGGAAAGGTTATTTGCAATGTGAAACACATCTCTGCTACGTGTCTGAAATTCTGCATATTGTTTAAAACTTCTGCAGCTTGGGACTTTTATCTAGAAGATGCACACCTTTTTGGGGAGAAAGAAACAAATATCTTCCTTTTGTGAAGAACATGTCCTTTTTATATGAGATTCTATCATACATTGAAAACTCTAGACTTGCTTTAGACTAGCAGTCTCGCAAGGAATAGAAGCCATCCAAAAGAGACAGACTGTTCTGATTTAGGTAAAATACATTGTATTAAAAGTAATTCTGTTATAAAGTGCTCAATCTGTTTTATTGCAAGTTTCATATGATTATTGTTTAAAACCTTAGTATGTAGGCTTTATATATTTTCTGTCCCAATTTTCAGAGAAACAGATGGTATATATCTGACAATCGATCTGTCCTGAAGTGGCAGAGTATAACACTTTTATTATAGCAAAAATTATTTAGAAAATTCCCAAGCTCACCCTTTTGTGTACAAAATTGACTTTTGGTGCAAAGCAAGTTTTATCGCTGCTTAAACTAGTATTGATCAAACTATCAAAAATTGTGTTACGGTTTCAGCAGTTGTTCTGGAAGTACCTACAAGAACAAGGTTTTCTGTCTAAATTCTGAAATCAGTCCTGATCCTCTGAAATACCATTTTTTAAACTAATTTTAAACTTGGTTACTCTCCTGACCTTTTATATGATAACGTGATAATCTGAAATAGTGTTGTCCTTTTTTTTAAATTTTTCTCCTCTGAAAATAATTAATTTAAACATTGAAAGCCTTTCTGCACACCTCCAGGCTTAAAACGCCGGTTATTAAGGAAATCCTTAACAGTAAATTAAGGCTTTGCTTAATTTAGAGCTTTTAGTAAATGCTCTGTGTAAAATCCAAATGTAGACAAACTTCAGGCTATTGCATATTTTGGAAATGTAATATAACAAAAGAAAAAATATAAACATCTCCAATATGTCATAGCTTCAGAAAACTATTATTTTAATCTACCTTCAGGTCACAGAAAAAGGAACAGTGTATTACTATTTCAGGAAATAGTGTTAAAAGCAAGTTTTTATTTTTTGCATTACTCTTAATGACTTTCTATCTCTAGTTGTAGATAAACCCCCCAGGACTTGAATTTCCATTCCCCAAATTAATTTATTTGCTAGGAAAACTGAACTACGTTGATACTTGGTGAAACTTTGTAGCCTAAATATGTTCATTGATTTTGGAAACTGCACTTTGGTGTGTAGCCTTCCTAAGCCAAGAATAGGAGCCTCTTCCAGATTGAGATGTGCTGCCAAAAAAAAGAAAAAGCTATTGCACACAGCAAAAACTTTGGCATTAAAAAAAAAAAAAAACCAAACCAAAACCCAAACAAAAAAACCCCAAATGAACAAAAACCAGTACAAAACCCAAAACTTGGAATAATTTGTGACCCCAAAAACCTAACCATTTGCCACTTGGTCCTGATTAGCATCAGGAGTTGGTCAGCAGAATGACCCTAGGGCTGTGGGTGGAAGCATTTATTCCTAATGCAGATCCAAACCGAATATGTGATCCATGTCAGTGAATGCTTTTTGCAAGATGACTCATTGATTTTAGTGGAACTATCATTCTCAGTTTATGATCAATTAGGCTTGCAATCTAGCATGAAAGAAGTAAATGAGGAAAATACGCAATGTATGGATCTGTATCCTGTCTGGAAAACCTTGAAGCAGCTTACGTATTTTCTGGTACAATGGAAATAATTAAATCATTACATGTGAGAAACTAAAACTCTGGCTTTTTGGAGTGAGAAATTTCACTGCTGAGAAGTATATATGGTTTTAGTAGAGATTTGGAGAGCTTTTAGGCTTGAATCTCTGAGGTAAGCTCCAGCAAGACTGATTTCCAACAGAAAAAGTGGGTCAGGGAAGAAGAGAGGTATTAATTACAGATAAAATCCCTGGAGAACTATTCTCCAAATCTAGATATAGCAAGGTAAGAAAAAGTGAACTGAAAATGTCCTGATTTGTACTACGTCAGGTTATAAGGATGATTTTTATTACATTAATATCATCGGGCAACTTGAAAAAGCAGTGATTTAAACACACTCCGAGCATTGCTGCCAGGATTTGTTGTAAATGACAGATGGATATTGGCATTGTTATCTTTAAGCAACAGGTTCACACAGTGCTGCCATTGGTATAATGAGGGAAAGGTGTACATCTAACCTGTTGCACCTTCTTCTTTGGTAACCTTTAAAGTACTGTAAAATGTTTCTAATTGAATAATGGTTTTCTACATATAAATTTGATAATACTTTGGTATATTCTTCATTAAAATTCCCATTTCTCATGGTATTTATTGCGTGTGTAAACAAAAAGGTACCTAGATGAGCAAGTTGATACTTGGTGATTTTTTTCCGTATAGTTTCCTCTCTGATTTTCTGCAATTGTTGCTACTCTCTCTTTGCAAGGCAAGTCAGGTGAAAATCAGCAGAAACAAGTTGCCATTAGCCATATGCCATTCCATAATTGTGGAATTGAAATGTGAATCTGTACTTCCCTGAAACTGAGGGAGACTGGAAGTACAGTGTGGTTTTCTAAAGGAACACTAATGACTGGTGTGTGGGGGGAAAAGCCTATCCTGCCTTTAACTGGCCACATGCAAGCACCAGTTGCACTAACATGGCTTCAAAAAATGGGGACCCTGTCCGATGGACGCTGACTGTGCTGTGCTTTCTTCAGGAGAAGGCTGAGTCACACTGGTAAACTCTGAGCTCTTCCATCCATTTTCAAAAAAAAATGCTTCTTAGGATTGGTAAAATTTTATGATGCAAGAACTGTAGATAATTACTGTATAAATATTGGCATAAATTAACCAGTGCAATTTTAGCACTTGATTAATGGAGTGAGTAAGCTACTGGGATGTGTTAATGTTTGCAGATGTAGACCTTGAAACAGGAAATGAAATATATATTATCCAAATAAAATTAGAGGGAGAATTCACATGAGAGTTGTGTAAAAGCAGTGGGGAACTCATGTAGCCTGCATGAGAATTCCCTTTTATCCCTCAAAGCAAATGCAGACACCCAGCTTCTCACATGTAAAGGGATAAGTAGGGAATTAAGCCAAATAGTGCCAGATGGAGATCTGCCCCTGAATTTTAGTTCAAGGAACAAATAATTGAAAAAAAACCCCATGCTTATTGTTAAGGGGAAATGTCTGTGGTTAATGTACCAGACACAACTTTCACCCTCATGTAAAACTTGATGCAAAAGTTGTGACAAAAGAACCCACAGCAGATCGCTGTGCGTGTCATTATACACAGGGGGGTGGTTCCACTAAATTTACGTCCAAATGACCTGAAAAACAACACACTCTTGTCTGCCTGTGTGTCTTTTCCCAGATAGGTCTGTAAACTCCAGATTTAGTAAGGGAAATATGCAAATGTTCCTTGAGGGGAACAAATGTGCTCTCTGTTTATTTTCTGTACTAAATTGAATTTGCTCAAGATTTAACAGAGCAAAGCAG
Organism: Cariama cristata; assembly: GCF_000690535.1. Lineage (NCBI taxonomy): Eukaryota > Metazoa > Chordata > Aves > Cariamiformes > Cariamidae > Cariama > Cariama cristata. The sequence goes on along the minus strand of NW_009625152.1, from coordinate 51,958 downwards.
CACCTGCTAGTCTAATATTGCATTAATATCAGTCATGCAGAGTGGGGGCCCTGCTTAATGACTAGGTTGCTGTTTGCCAGTGCTCAGTAATTGAGATGCAATAGTTTTACTCTGTGCTTTGCTGCGGGAGCACTATGTTTTGTTAATCACTACCTCATTATGTTTGGATTGTTATTCAGTAAGCTGTTTGATACAGGGTGTGACTGAGAAATGGAAGAAGAAGGTTAGCCTGCTAATACATTTGCTCCTGGCTTTTAGCTTCTGCAAAATCAACGCAAAGAGCAGATATTAACCTCTGCTCTGGGGGGAACACTTTTGCTTTGCTGTTATATTGGACAATAGGAATACCAGCACAGCATGGCATGGTATGCAGTGATGTTGTGGCTTTTTTTTTTTAATTGAATAAAATATTTTTTGAAGGTGGAAGAGAAACACTGAACATATCTGACAACGTTAGTTTTTTTTCTCCTCTGAAAGGGATGGAGGAGAAAGGTTAAGTCCAAACCCACTAGTTAGTATAGTAAGAAAGAGGTTGTTTTTAAGGCATTCACAAGGGCTCTGGATTCTGCTCTTGTTTTATAGTGTTCTGTTGCAAATTTTCTTTAGTTTTCCATTTCTGAGAAGAGGGAGTTATATTTTCCCAAGTTAAATCATCCATAGTTGTAATTGTCATAGTGCAGGGACTTCTTTTCTTTTCTTTGATTGGACAGTGTAAATATGGTTATGACCCTGATCTCGATTATAACCTCCAGGTATGGTGGAAGTAACACATGATAAGATAAAGACTAACAAAGTACCTATCAGAATTAGCATGCAAATTCTTTGGTGGAATGGTATTACAAAGATAGAGAAGAAAACTATGCTAAATATTGGAAATGAAATAAAATAGGAAATCCTGTAATTTTTACTTGCATTTGATCTCAGATGGTTTATCATAAATGACATCTGGATTGCAGTGTTTCTGAAAGTAGCAATGCTACAAAGAGAAGGGACATTGTGAGTGTACTGTCTACAGAGATGATGCAATGAGAATGTTGGTAAATGCTACGGAGGAAGGTTAAAAAACAAAACAAAACCAAAAAAAACCCCCACAAACAAATAGAATATTCAGGTTGACAAACAGCTCCTTCCTGATGAGGAGGAAGCCTGGCAGAGAGCTTAAAAAGTGAGCAGGAATCTCACATTTCTGAGAAGCAAATTCAAGACGATGAAGTTCTTGTGAAACGTGCAAGACCACCAGAATGTGCAGGTGTTGTCACTGGTTTATTAGATGGGAAATTATTTTTCTTCTTTTTCTGAGTCTGCTAATATTTCTTCTCAGTCGATCCCATTTCATTTTGATCTGTTATGAAATGCCATGCAGAAGTTCAGTTTTCTGAGAACTATTTCCTTGAAATGAGAATTCACTGCACTATTGGGCATTTTCTTAACAGGACTCACAACAGTTTAATCATGTAATACATAGTGGGTGATCGTTTTGCAATTCTTTGGACTGAGATAGAAAGCATTTGGTACTATGCGGCTACTTACTCTAACATGGTATCCTAAATCTGTGTTTGGAAAAAGATCTATTTAAGATGAAATTATTGTCTTGTTAGATTTCTGTAGGGCTCGTTTGTTGTTTTTCTAATGCTAACTCTGTTAAGTGCTAGGGCATATAACAGCACAAGTATTGTGGCTGATTACAGGGAAGCTGTTGAATGTTACGAGTTTTCAATCAATGTTTCTAAAGATTGTACTCTATTGTTAGATAGCAATAAAGTTACCTTCTGTTCCAGTGAATATGGTCATCTGAGTAAGCACAAGCGTGTTGCAGAGTGATGAAATACTAACTCATCTCATTTTTAAGTACTGTAGTTTTATTGTCTGGTAGTTTCCTTGTTCATCAAAAGCTTCAAACGCAATGAGAGCTGTAACATTTCTTCCTACAGCGCATTAAGGATAGAATGTACTCCTTTGAACTCATTGTCACTCTCGGGCAATGTTAGAAATGATTAAGGATTAAAATTATCTCATCTTGTACAGAAATTAATCTCGTGTAAAATGCTGAAGTGCACGTTTAACCCAACTGGTCAATTCTGTAGCAAAACTGAAGTGTGTGGGTTTGGTTTGGTTTTTTTTCCCCCAGTTTATGAACAGTCTAACTTTTATGCATACACATAAACCACAGGTTTGAGTAAGAAAGTAATTTTTGTTCAGCACTCCTTGCCATAATAGTTTGTTTTCAGGTCAACTTGGTCAAATTCTGCTTCATTCCTGAGTGTACTGTAACTTTAGTTACAAGTATATGGTTAATAGTGTAGGTGGAATTCAGTTGTAAGCATTCTTGGTACTCAATCATCACCAATGCTAGCTTGGTCCGTGGAAACTCTAATGTGTTTTTTTTTTTTTACTGTCAGACCTCATTAATGTCATAAAATCCTCTTTTTTGGGACATCCTGAAATTAGTGTAATGTAATTAAAATGGAGGAGTGGGACTACTTCACACCTGGAAAACAAGACCATTGCTGAGGCAATCCCATAATGCTAGTTCTTTGCCCTCTGTTAATAATTCTATTAATTAAGCTGTATGTGTCTTGATCAAAAATTGCATCAGTGATCAAAATGAAGGCTGAAGAAGTAGAGCCCTGAAAGCAGTGCCTTTCTGGATATCAGTGAAAAACTGTGTTAAAGGACTTTAAAGATTTGCCGTGAGGTTTATCTGTGTATTTCACTACAGCAGAGAGAGGACACGGTTTGATGGTAAAAATCTTCAATCTTGGAACATTTGGGTTCGATTCCTCTTTCCTTCATTAATTTCTTATAAATAGATATTTAGAAATAACTGGCTACAAAGAACTAGATTTTTAGAAGTATTTAGTGCCTTAACATATTATTATTTGTCATAATTTTAAAAAGTTCCTATGCACAAAACTTTCATTTACTTCCATGGAGATGATGGCATTAAATAATCTTGAAAATCCTACTGATTTAATAAGATGTTTGGTACTTAAAGGCTTTTAGAAGTGTTATTGTGAGTTCTAAAGTAGTTTTGGAAATCAATAATTGAGCAGTTTGTCAACAAAACTCCCAAAGGAAATTTCCCCTTTAGCCCTTATTAAAATTTAAGTCTCGGGTATTTCTGAGCTTCTGTTTAATTAGACTCAGCTTCAGATCTGTACATTTAAAAGCAAACAATAAAATAACAGTTTCTTCTTATGCCCTGGGGAAGGACCGTGTCAGCAATTTTGGATTCCATCCTGTGAAGTTGCAACCACTGAGGTCTCAAAGACTGAAACTGAGATATTCATTGCACTTGAAATGGGATATTAATGGATTAATCCTGCAGTTAAGTCAAGCATATTCTTCAGTGCACTGTTCTCATGGTATTTTTTCAAGATCAAACCTTTTGCATATTCAAGTATTAATAATCAACAGTAGAAGGGTTATCAGGGAGAGGGGTAGGAAATAAGCTTTCAGCTGAAGATTTTGCTGTTAACAACAACATTTCAGTCTTCAAAAAGCTTTTTAAACAAATCCAACCCAAACAAACAAACCATCAAAACCGAATGAAATCATGCTTCATTTAGCCAGTTTCTCTGGTTTTCTGTCAGATTACCAGAAAGGAGGTGATCTTTAATGCACTCATTTACTTCTCTGTCAGAAAGCCCTGAAAAGTAAAAGGGACTCTCTAGTCTTGGAACCCAGCCCCAAACCCGTGCTGCCTACCGGCTGCCGAGGTCCTCGTTCAGGGCTGGACGCTTTCCCAGCCTTGTTGAAGTCATGCAGGAAGCCAGAAACAAACTTGGTGATCCAAGTATAGGAAAACAAAAATTAAACCCCAAATCCTCAAGAGGAACCTAGAGTAAATTTCAGTTTTTAATTACCATTGTGTTAATGAAGACAGTGAAGTAATAAAGAATTGTTTCCGAAGTCTGGTTTAAACTACTAAACTTGAATTTCTGAGATGCCAGTTAATAGCAACTATCTTGTAGTCCTTCAAAACGCACATACAAGTCTGTGTATATTTTATTCCTGGGTGTGTGTTCTAACCCAAACTCCATAGAAATTGAATTCTAGCTCTGTAACAGGGATGTTGTATGTTATAATCCACATCGGAGAGAAATAGCTTCATAGCACTCATTAAATGATAGATCAGACTGTTCCCATAAGAAAGGTTTAGCTGTCTTGTTGGGAGCAACAAGCCATGGAAATTCAGAGGGCTAAAACATCCTTGTTTGTGAACACCAACGGTACTGATGGATGCGGAAAGATTTGTGAAGTCGGCTGTGCAGGGCAGGTAGTTTCTCAACAGCAGTTGCTATTGTGGCAGGTCAACACATTGAGATGTTTGCAAACAGTGGCAGAGAAGAGGAGTGAGGGAAGGAGGAAGAACAATCGAAAGTATTTATTTACAGATAATGGGAATAATTTATTTTCTTTATAGTCTGTTTGAATTTTCATTAAATTTGAGTCCTTTCTCTCAGGTCTGGATTACTGTGTACTTGCAGGCAGGTCTGTAAGGAAGAGAATCTCATTTCTATGGAAATTAAAACCAGATCTTCTATCCAGGGTTAAAGTAGAAATACATTTTTGTTTCAAAGACTACTACAGGAAATTGTCCTTATTTAGAGCTATATTCCCAACCTGTTATGCTAACGACATTTTTGGATGACGACACTATGAAAAGGAATTGTATTTTGAAAAAAGATTGCTATAATGTATTTGATTCACTATCAGAATTCACTCTGTGCTAATAAAAATTAATCCTTGCTTTTCACTTTCCCACTTTGTATTTTTTGTTGATGTTTCTGAGTTTTTTCTTTATATCCTCTCTGTAAAATAATTTGAAAGCAATGCAACTATGATAATTTTGCTCATTTTGAAATTCCATGAAGAGTTTATTTTCAACCTGGCATGAAGTTGGGTGACAGAGCTGGGAGATGAAAGAGCCAGTAAACTTTTAAGAACTTACAGAAATACAAAGAGTGCCTTTTATTGCTGCCCTTAGAATACTAGAACAAAGAGAAGTTGTTGGGGTTTTTCTTCATTCTAGATCTCTAGTTTGAAAATACAATCTGCTTAAAAAAAAAAATAAAATTGCAATTTCCTGACCTGAGATCCAAACCTGTATCTCACTGCAAAGATCACCAGTAAATTTCAGAACTCCCGTGGTGTGATTTGCTTTGAAATCACTGCTGCTGGATAACCGAGTCTCTGGTCACTAGGCAATGGTACGGATGTTCCCCTATGGAGCTGTTGATTACAATAATGTTTCTGGTGACCACGTATAGTGGGGCCTGAGCTTAGGCATGGCACATGTTGGACAATCTTCTCCTGTTACCAGTAGCTTCGGGCTCAAGAAGTTGCACATGGTGTTCTGGTGCTTCAACAGATTATAAGGATTATACATGTATAAAAATATATATTGTAAGAAATAGCAGCAGGGAAAGTGAAAAATTAAACTCCCTATTTATCAGTGTGATGTCTTGCTCTGAATCAGTCTAGGCTGCCTTCTGCAAGGTGCTTGACTTTAGCTGAAGTTGAGGGCTCTCAGGACTTCTCAAGAGGCATTTGTTTTTTCACTGGAGTAAACATGTTATCAGAAACCCCAAAGGAAAAAAAAAAAAAAAAAAAAACCAAAAAAACAACAAAACAAAAAAAAAAACCACACAAAAAAAGAAACCTTTGGAGAGGGTGAAGAGAGGGCTTATCTCATTATCAGTGCAACAAAATAAATAAATATATTAACTTATTGGGAGGAGGGAGGGTAATTATTTATTTAACTGTGGAAGTATACAGAACAGAAAACCACAAAGCATTAAAGGTCTTGCATTTCTGATCTTTGGAATCTTTCCAGGTGGGTACTGCTGTGCTTTTTAATACGATGTCTTAACCTTAAGATGAATGCCAATTGCGATTGTTGCCTTAGGTAAGCTTTGACCAGATCTTTTCAGAACAGCAAAGCAGTTCACTCTGCTAATAGCTAAAGTCTCCCGATAAGCAAAACTTGTAAGTGCACGCCTATATAAAATGAACAGAATGTACTATTGCTGGATGTGTGTGTTAAACAGCCAATATTGATGCCTGTGCTATAAAATCAGCAGAAAATGGCCAAGCAAATTCCTTTTATTGTTAATCCTGTGGCATGTTGTGTGCCATGGTAGTGTCCCGCAGAACAGCTTGTGCTGTGGCTGTGGACTCTCCGCTGAGGATTTGCTGGGGGATGAGGGAAAGACTTAGCACTATGGGTCTGTTTCATGTGGAGAGCATTATGTTCACAATACAGCCTCAGATACTCATTATGTTGTTGGCTGATCAGACATGCGTCTGGATACATCGGCACAAACAGGTGCTGTGCACTTGTATCTCCTCTTGCAAGCAAAGTGCCATGGTTTGACTGTTTTTCCCCTCTGCCAGCCTAAACAGCTGAGCTGGCAGTGTGGATAACAACCTACATCAGGCTCAAAGCAAGTAGGGAGGAGAATGCAATTCCTTCTCTTCAATGTCCCAGAGACACTGGCAGTAAAACCACAAAATACTCTTAGGAAGAAGGATATTTTACCATTTACAAATTATAAAATCCAGTCTTGGCTTCTTCCTCTCCTCTTCCATTTGGGAATCTGTTAGGGTAGTAACATAAACTCCTCTAACTCTGCTGGGCTTCCCCCTTCACCCAGACAGAATTAATGACACAGGAACATAACTGAGGACAAAGCAAAGCCCAGACTGCCACCATTTCCATGCTACCTTCGCTGGAAAGGTGGCACTGCAGACTGCCACCATTTCCATGCTACCTTCGGTGGAAAGGTGGCACCATCTACCATAAGCTTAACTTTGACCCAGACTTGCAGGCTGCAGGAGTTTCAGGTCCAGACAGGGCTGGTAGTTTGCTGTCCTGGCTGCTTGTGTGTTTCACGTTGGCCAAAAGAGCTTGGGTTGTGAACATGCTCTTGGCAAAAAACCGGTTTGGAAACAGTGCAGTTAATTAGACCAGTGCCTGGTTTGTAGCCTGGGGATGAGTGTGTCTGCGGAGGAGGGATAGCTCTCTATCTGGTGACGATGTGGAGGATAATATGAAGTTTATGCTCGCTGCTTGCCGTCATTTCTTATCACTTTCTGTTCTATAGAGCTGTAGTGATCAGAAGCAAGAGTCTTACACAAATGTAGTTGTGTGAGAGGGGGGTGGGCGGAATTAAGGTTTGAAGGAAGAGATGGGACAGTATGAGTGTGTGTGATTATATGCAGCCATGTGAGCCAGGTGCATTTTGGAACTTGGATATGATTGCTCCAAGACCTTCATTTTCTTGCATTTTGGGTTCTACTAACTAGATTCTGCTAATTTTGTCCTCATCCTTGTGCTTCAATGCAATTGCATGAATAAAGGAGACATGATCTAGCTGTTGATGGTTTATAGTGATTGACTTAAAGCATTGTTATCTTAGAAAACAGCCTTTTAACTTCCTGCAATTGGTACAAATAGCTTTCTTTTAAAGCCACTATTTTCTGAGAAGGCTGTGATGGTACTCCAGCAGATCATAACAGAAGGATTTTTGGAATTGGACCCTTTAAAAAGTTCATGTTTTTCTGAATGTTTCCTTATGTTTCTTTCTGCTAGTTTACGCTGTTAAACAAATCATTGTCCTAACTTTTGTATGTATTCATTGTCAAAGTCAATACCACTATAATGATAGAGCAGAATTGGCTTTTCCCCAGTTTCTTCTAAAAGCTGCAGTCTACTCTGAAAAAGCAACGAATAGATAGAGATTAATGACAGAAGCTTGAAATAGTCCTGTTTTTCAAAATGATAGAAACTTTAATTAAACATTCTGAAAATTGCTGGACAGAGCACACAGGTAGAGGTGTGCTACTGGCATCTGCTTTTGAAATAGAGTTTTGAGGTTGTGATTAAAGATACTGATGTTGAATAGCTGTGCAGTGGCCTTTCTGCTTAACTTCCTGATGCAATATATTGAGAAATTGGCAATGATGGTCAGAGCAAGGTTTCTTTTATGACAAGGTTTAGATAAAAAGCTAGTTTCTCCATTATCATCTATTTGTAACTCCTTGCCAAGACTAAATTTTTATCAAGATTTATTGTTGCTGCCTCAAATGGAAGCAGTTGTTTGTTTACAAAACCCCATTCCTATCTTTAGGCAGCTGCTGAGGATTCAGTAAATACATGTGATAGGACATGCATATGTTTAGTGGGAGTGTTCATAGAATAGTTTGAAAATAAGTTTTGGGTTCCTCTCACTGCTGAAATATATTTACAAAAGTCTCTTTGAGCTGAGCTGTTTTTAAATGTTGACCTTGTAAAATAGCTTTCTATTTCAAATGACCTTTCTCTGGCAAGTGTGGTGAGAGAAAGGAAGAAAATTTATGGGGCATAGGAAATGTTAAAAAAAAAAATAATCTCAGCTTTCAGCTCTATCTTTATGGGTTTTCATGTATGAACTTTCCCCAGTAAAATGTAGGGTTTGATTTGAAATACTTTTTGCTATGGAAGGCAAATGATTCCTGATCAGCTTTATCCCTGGGTATGACTCTTTTTGGTAAACAAATTTGTTGACATATTTAATTGGTCTTGTTGAATCAATTAAAAAGAAAAAAAAATGCTGATTGGGTGGAAAAATCCAATATGGAAACTGACTTACTGTTCTGTTAGGGATAAAAACAAACTGTGTAACTCATACCTGAAGTGGTGAGAACTTCAGGAATATTTCAATTTGGAGCCATGGTTGTTCCTCATCAAAACTGACAGCTGAAACATCTCTGCTAATGCTCCTTGAATATGATGGACTCTCTCATTGACTTAAAGAAATTTGGATCAATACTGGCTTGCAAATAGATAGGTCTCTTATTTAACTGTCTATTAGTGGGCGATCATCTTCTTTCTCATTTCTGCTGTCATTAAAAAGACAATTATATTATATGTAGGTACCTTGTCTTTCTACAGTCTCTCACCTAAAATATACGCTGTGACAGTATAACTTGATTTGTTACCGGTAGTATCAACCATTTCTCTAAGTTCTAAAAGCATAGTGTAGGTAACGCGTTTGCCTTTGAACCGGTGCTGTACCTGAGATGCTTGCTTACCATGTTTCTGAGCACGGCAATTCCACCTCTTTTAACTAACAATTAAATAGTGGCTAACAAAGTATTGTACCATCGTTTAGCTGCCGTTTGCCTTTGAACCGGTGCTGTACCTGAGATGCTTGCTTACCATGTTTCTGAGCACGGCAATTCCACCTCTTTTAACTAACAATTAAATAGTGGCTAACAGAAAGTATTGTACCATCATTTAGCTGCTTCCTTACCAACTAATAGTCATCTTAAGAGAAACTGTCTCTCAAAACAGAGATCGGAATTTGAACTGAGACTTTCTCTTACAGCGTTCCTCTGGTTTATCTTTTAGGCCCTACAGGAATCTTTTGTTTTCTCTCTGTGATGTTTTTCCTTCATCTGGAGTTTTGAGGTAAAACTCTGCTGTTTGCTTGTATAAGGAGGATACTGGGTTTTGCCTGCCGGTAGGAAAACCTGACAATATAAGCACTCATTCTGATGTTACATAGATGGAAAGGTAACCCCAACCTTGGATTCCCCAAACATGCTCAAGGTTTGAGTCTCTCAGGCTTGGCTACAACTTCTGCATTATTCTGATTCACTGTCTGTGACAAGAGAGTTTCCTAAACTTTTCAATTTTTATCTTGATTCACCTTGTCCCTGAACACTAGGCAGGTTTAATAGTAAACAAAGCAAAGATTTAACAAGACTAGAGGTCAAGGTTTTGTGGGCAAGGAAACAAAAGATCGCAAGTAAATTCAACATAAAACACAATCCTGATTTATACTTGACAATATTTCTTCCAGGCTTTTCTTGTATCTCTTATCTAGAATTCTCTGCCATGGCCTCTTTGTGACCACCGAGCTCCCAAGTTCTCAGAGTCATTTTACTTTCCAGAGGATTGAATATCTTTTCTCCTAAACTAACCACACTTGCATTTCACCGGAGTTGGGGATGAATACAAATGTAAATGCCCTTGATGGCTTGCTGGTATCTTGGCATCTGGGGTACCCCACGATAATTCCCCCCATGCCTTGTTTCATCTCTGTCATTTATACTGGAATGAACTATAAATGCTGACCGTTTTGTTCCTAGACCTTCAGTTTCTGTAGACCTTTGTTCCTAGACAGCTTTGTGCTTACTGCTAGTCTGAGCAGTTTATCCTCTCCCCAGGCCTGTTGAGAGTAGTGTTACATTCATATTAAATATTAATATTGTTAAATTCATAGTTAGACGTACAGTCTGTGAAGCTCATGATCTTTGTTATGTTACAAGATTTCAAAAGAGCCCATATGTAAAATATTGGTCGTTATGGTCTGTGCATGAAACAGATTTCTAAGGTCACATTGGAAAAAAAATTATATCATTTAAATTCTACAAAAATAAAATGCAAAAGAGCTTATATATTTGTGCTACAGGTTTTCTGAACTTCTTGCTTTAGAAACTTTAATGAGCTCTGGTTTGCTAACAAAGTAACAAGCAGTACAATCACTATTTGCAAAAAAGAGAAGTCTAAATTTTCTTTTCCTCTTTGATTTTAAGATAAATATATGCAAGTTGTCTAGACAACTTTATTATCTATTTGATGACCTTTCAGTAAAAAACAGACTTGAAACTTCAGTATTGCATTTTATTCTCTTCTGAACCTTTCAGTCTTCAGTTTTTTCCTAGGCACCCAAACAATCATCTTCATTCCAGTAATTAAGTTTCAACAGGAGCCTCTTGGGGTTTTACACACAGTTTTTTCAGAACCATTTCTATGCAGAAATGTGCCAGTCACAGCAGACTATTTCCTTGTGCTGAGGAAGCATAAAGGTGACCTATACACTGAAGGCTGAAGCAGAAATGAAAGCAAATGGAAAACTAAGAACAGTGAAGCCACAAGATGGCTTCATGCAGGATGGCTCTGTGCCCTGTTTTTCTTTAGGATTAGCTCTCTGATAATACCTCCTTGGGTGCAGCCTGTGGTGGAAAACAATTTTGCGCTGTTGTCATTCTTCCCATTTTGTCCCTGTGCTTTTTTACGTATTATTAGCTTGGACCACGAGCTTTCAGAGGCAAGAACTGTTCCTTTGTTGGAAGGTTTGTACGCTATCCCTCGATATGGGTCTTTACACTTAATTGCACTGAAAATAACTTTGAAAAAAAGAAGTCCTGAGCCAAAATAATGAATCAAACTGTGTCATCAGCAGCTTTGGGTTGTGTCCTTCCACAGCAGAAGTGTTTGACCAAATTTTCACCAACTGTCTCCAAGTTTTCCTTTGAATTCAGCTGGTGGCTCACTGACAGCAAGCTATGGGTGAAGTTTGCTGGCAGCTTAAGCGCATCTAAATCACAGCTGCTCTCTTCCTGCTCCGAGTTGCACTCTTGGCATGCTCAGCTCTGCCCCGGCTGCCTTCTGGCACTGGTGAGCATGTGGTGAGCTGGTTCAGGGAGCTGATTGAGACAAAAAAAACCAACCCCACAAAGGGGAGAGATTAGTGTGTCAAACCCTGACCATCCCATCATACACACCTTGCCAGCAGACATAGAGGGAAGGTGGGACCAAACTTGCATTGACTTAATCTGATTTGGAACAGCATCCTAATCAGGTGGGCATGGAGGTGGAAGGACTTTGATTATTTGCTAACTGATTAACGATGTCTCAGAGGATCACCACTTACACTGGCCCTTCCTGCAACTTTGCCTCTGTGTGACCTGTTGCCAACAATAGTGTAGCAATAGAAATTGCAGGCTGTAGCTGTCACAAAGCATGAGATCCTTCTAGCTGCCTTTGAAGCTTAACTGTGTGGTACTAAAGCTTTGCCTAATGTAGGGGGGAAAAAAAAAGCTTATATTATTGCTATTTCTCTCTGCTCTGCTCCTCTAAATCATATCGTCTGGGACAGTAGAAACAGCCTTACCGGTGGAACAGAGCTCAGTCTATGGTAATTTACCCTGCTTATGGGTACTCTGACCTCCCCACACACTTACCCCGTTTACTTTTTAAATGACCAATTTAATCAGGCACATGTATAATGTAGAAATGGGTGTGTGAATATCTAAATATATGAGAGAGGGAACTTCAGATGTTTTATCTTTCATTAGCTAATAACAGCAGTAATGACCTCAGCAGCACAGGATGTCTTTTGCAAAATTAATAACCACATGAGGGTTAATGGCCCAAGGCAATGAACTCTCTCAGACAATCATTAATCTACCTTGATGATTATCACTTCATTACTGAACACTGAAACCTCCTTGGTGTACCAGTGAATGCCTGATTTCAGCCCTCCCTACTGATGTTCATAATGTACCCTCTTATCTTTCTTCTGGGCATGCAGGAGGAGTAAAGCTCTGAGATGCAAATGAAGGTAACAAGCAAGAGAGGTATGAAACTCGTTTGAATATGGGTTTGGAGAACATGCTTCCCAAATTATCTGTTTTCTACCTACATACTAAATAGAGCTTTAAGGGGTATTTTTTGTTTATGTTTTTAAGTAGCTATAGTCTGAGAAACAATACCATGGCTTATGAAGCAAAGACTGTCTGAGATGGTTATGTATATAGACTGTTTAATTGGTTGGTCTGTGTATTTTAGATAGTGCCCATTAGTACAGAGTCCTTGTTTTCCTTCCCAGGAATAGCATCCTGCAGCTCAGAGCTGTAAACATTTCCCATTCATTGCTGCTATTGATCTGAATTTAGACCTCTAAACTCAATGTGGAGAAATGGAAGCTGAGATACCCAAAAGAAAAGAGTGCGTTGGGATATTTAACACAACCAGCCTCTGCCACAAACAGAAATTTTTATGACAACTTAGTCCCCTCTACTTGGAACAGTCTAGTTTTTTGGAACGACGCCAGTATCTCTAGAAGAAAAGAGCTCTGAAAGCACATCATCTTGCTGGCTGTGGCATATAGAAACTTGCACAATCCCACATCTAGCCTTTTTTCCTCCTTGTCAGCCTGTGACAGCTGTGCACATTAACCTTCAGAACCTGTTTTTTTTGCTGCTTTATCATCTCTGCTGCCAGGATTAGTTTTAGTTGGACAGTGATTAATATAGAAAGGGTGCTGCATAACCAGCTCAAATTTGGGTAGGTAATTAGGACCTCTAGCTACTAGCTCCAAGTTAGGAACAGCTGCAGTTCATTTAGATTTCGTAGCAGCACAGCCTATTACCGAACAGATAGACCTGGAATATATTTTTGAAATTTCTCTGCCTTAGTGGGCTAGAAAATATAAACTGTTTACGCTTCTCTTGCTTTGTTTTTTGTTTTCCTTGGTGGAATGTGGGAAGTGTAGCTAAGTATTATTGATGTAAAGAAACTGTAATTACCAACCATTATGATTGAAGATGGTTTATTAGAGAGCCCTGTAAAACTCCTCAGGAGCAGTCTGATACTACACAAGTGTAGCCTGCCGACATTATGGGAGCTTAGCAAAACACTAAAGTGTCTGTATCTCAGACATAAACTGGGGATTGGGAAACTGTAGTTGTGAAAATTCATAACCTCAGTCTGCAAGGTGTCTTTCCTGCAGTGTCTGAAAGATAGAGGCAATCGGAACCTTCTTACCAAGTCTTCATCCACACAGCCTGTCCAAGCTTTAAAAATGATTTCCTAATAATAAGCAGAAAAAGTGAAGTTCACCAGGAGCTGTAGTAATGACAGCAGTAATGGCTATTCCATTCTACACGTGGCTCTGTAGTTTTGGGAGTTCTTGTGGTCCTTGTTTTTCATGGAGATTGATACACACTGGCATCCTGGACCTCAACTGACTCACTCTTCTATATCCCTATATGATCTACCATAAGCCTAGTGGGTGGTCAACAGCAAATTTGATGGGAGATTTTCTATGCTGTACTCTCTAGTGAGTACTCACTATGTGTCTAGCAATTACAAAATCTCATTCCATTACACTACTAATTTACAGGGAGTGAAATTATAAACAAGGTGATTACTGAATGTAATTTATGGCCCATGTAATTATATAGCTGTCAAAGAAATGGATGCAGTTGAATTGGTTTCTGCGTTTGCTGGGGTTTTGTTTTGTGTTGTTTTTTAACAGACTAGGTCTGCACTTTTTTCCTGGTCTACTGAGTTTGTTAATTGTTCACAGCTGAAAATATTTTTTTCCATTGCAAGATCACCAACCTTCAGTCTGAGAACATAGTTGTAGCTAGTTATAATTAACTGCAGAACTGATGGGAAGTTTTGCCTATTGGTCTGGAAACCCCCTCAAGTAAATAAAAAAAGTTTTTCTTCTTTGTCTACTAGTTGATGAAGAAGAGAACTTCAATTCCCTGAAAAATAGCTAGGATGCTACAGTAGTAAATAAATTTTCAAAGAAGTACTTTTTATAACTGTTGCTTTTATAAAAGATGCCTGGTCCACAAGCAAATAGGAAATACGGCCATATATATAATGCAAAGAGTAAATCAGAATGAAAATACTGAACGTCTGTTTTTGATAGGATTATTGATAGCGTATGCATAATTTTATGGTGGATTAAGCAACAAATTTGTAGAGACCTACATGGAATTGCATTTCCACAAGTATTCAGCTAGTGGAGAAAGGTCGTAATAGAATTGTATCTCTTCTGTTTGAAAACTCCCAAGTACACTTTTGAAATAATGGTAAATAAATTATATTAACTAGTGCAATCTACAAGTAAAGAATGAAACACCATAGCACACAATTCTGTTTAATAACCAACCAAATATATAGGGTTTTGTTTAAAATCAGTGGGATCTTGTCAAATTATTATTTTGTTCTTCATCTGTAAATTACAGTATTGCACTATTAATATAATTTATAAGAGAGGCCCTCCATTAATGTTTATCACCTCATTTTCCTTAACCTGCAGGGTTTTAACTGGACAGTGGAGCAGTTTCTCCAGTTCAGTGTATAATCCCTATTTGAAAGTGCTGCAGAGGTGTAACAGGTCTGCTAACAACTCACCCTGAAAACAGATGTTGCTTGTGCAAAGCACCACTGGAACCAACCATTAGGCCAGACATGCCATCTTCTCTCCTGGTCTCCTTCTCCATGTCGCGGGGCAGCCAATTTACTGTGCCTGAGCCACAGGGCTATGATGGCAACCCACTCGTGGGGGCAGATTGCCGGGCTGTGTGAACAAGGAGGCCTGGAAAGTAGGTCCTGGGTCTCTCTGACCTTCAAACCTTCAATTTTCCTCTCTCCAGATCCCTGCTGCCAAGAGGAAGAAACCCAAACACCCCGCTCCCTGTCCCCGAACGGTGGTTCCCGTGTGCCTGTGGTACACCTCACTGCAAGTCTGCTGCTGACTCTGCAGTTAACTAGCAAAAACACCACCTCCAGAGCTGAATTACTAGTCACTGATACAAGTCTAAAAGCAGAAAGTTATTCTGGCTTTTATATCTATACCTGGTTCTTACCAATGTCTGTTGTATTAACTGAGGTGTTTTTTACTTGTGTTTTTAAGCTTGGGAACAGACATAAAAATATAAAAAATAAGTGCTTGACAAGTAATTATGAAATTAAAGTCTTTGGCAATATAGACAAGTATAATTTCATTCTGCTGATGACAGTCCCGTGGCTTTGTTACAGAAGGCTATTTAGCCTTTTCATGCAGAGAAGAAACTGAAGTCTAAGACACTTTATTCTGAGGCTTGTAAAGCTCTTGTTATGTAAAAACATCAGTAGGAGAGAGTACATACCTTTCTGAAAGAAAAAGTTGGCAGTTCTTATGTGTTAATAATATCTGTTGTGGGGGAAACAGCAGAAAAGGATTTTCTTGTGCAGTTGGGTCCCACAGGTGGAAACGGTGCTTTCAGTAAGCGAATTAGCTTGTATAAACTGATCCCTAAGACTGGTTGCTGTATGTAATGTCTGTGTCAGCATAAAAGCAGGGAAAACTTAGGAGAAAGAAAAAAAAAAGAAAAAGGCTAGTCTTGAAAAGAAACTGTGGCTCTAATAATGTGGAAAGGCTCGATTGCCTCTGGTGGCCTGCCCCTTTGATCCCACCCGTACAAAGCTGGGCATCGCTGCATCCATGTGACTTATGAGTATGGGGCAGTCCATTAATGAAGTAAAAAGTGATTAGCTTTCTAGTTTAGTGCTGCCACTTACAGCAAATCTGTATTTTGAAGGGCTGTGGACTTATTGACAAGTTTTGAGGGCTGTCTTTCATTTTGGAAACTGCTTCTGTATTGCAGTGAATGCAGGCTGCAGACCACATCCCAAAGCTGTAATTAGTGATGATTCCATCAGCTATGTGTAACACAGTGTGAATGAACAGAGATCTCTGTGTATCAATAGGAATAAAAAATTGAGAAATTACTGTGCCTTGGCAAAGGTTACCTTTATGCTCTTCATCAGACTACATCAATAAGTTTAATTTTCAGACAGGAATTTTAAAGGACAAAACCATGTTTGCTTTAAGAGTCTCTGCCTCTAGCATAGCTTTCAATTTTTTTTTTAATTTATTTATTTTTTTTCTTCTCATGTGTGCCATGAATATGGTGGTAAGGTTTTGTATTTGCTTTCCTTCTAAGGGAAAAAAAAAAAAATCCTGTTTGATGATTGTGCTCATGGATGCACCGTGTTTTAGTGCTTTCAGTCTAGTGTAGACTACTGATGAAGGCTGTGAATTTTTCCAACATTGCTACTCAGTGCACTGGCACCTATTGGCCATCCATGCAAGTGTAACTGACTCTTACTCTGGGGGCGTAAAGTTCATCTTGGTTCTATTAGCACAATGTTCCTCTAAAGTTATTCTCACATGTCAATAATGCAAGGCTGTTTTGACTTCAGGCTAATCGTCAGTGATTATATCATATGTCATGGGAGGAAACAAGAACATTTGTCACCTGCTCACCAGAAGCTTGTGGCAGGGCCTTATACAGTGTGGGGTTTTTTTGGTTCACCCAGTCCTTAACTCATTAGCACTCTGTTGAATCAACTTTAGCTTCCATACCTGCAAAATTATCAAAAAATAAGTCAAGATTTCACCAAAAATATTGATCAGCCACCTCCTTGTGAAAAACATGCTTTTATGTTCGCTTCTGAGTATGCTGAAATAGCCCTCTGTAACGTTCAGGATAACTGAACCCTAGATAGACTTCCACCCCTACCAGTAATGCTCCAGATGGATTTAACCATCTCGTATGAGATTATTTTTTATTGTGTGGGACGCTGATTTATTCATTTGGCTTGAGCTGTTCTCTGCTACCTGTAGGATTTCTGCTGCCTTCTGAGGTGTGCAGTAATAGTGCACATACTGTCCCTGGAGTGCAGTGGTAGTATGCATCTGTAAACCCCATTACCAGTGCAGAATTAACAAGGTGAGTCTTCTTTAAAAAAACCACCACAGGTAGGCAGGTGAAGCCTCTCTAGAGCTTTCAGCTTGTTTACAGCACGTGTCAATGTTTAGGCTAAATGACCTTGATTCAGCTATCAAAACCGACACACAGTGTTTGCTTATTAACATCCCACCTCTGACCTAATCTGTCTGACCTTCCATCCCACCTGCTTAGAGGACATTAAATACTGACTTAAGGAAATGCTTTAGTGTGGAGTTTTTAAATTAGATTCTGAAACAACCAACCTTTTAAGTAAACACTTTCTAGTGTACTTAGCTTCCCTGACTTCCTCCTACAGGAGAGAGATCACATTCTGATTCTCATCTCTTATTCCCCTTTCTCCCTCTGTTTCCTCACATTAATACTAGCTACTAGTCATTGAAGTTTTATTGAGAAAGGCCATTTGATGTGTCGCTTCATCTGATGAGAAAGATGGCAGAAGGTTAAACAAAACAGACTTGTCGGCTTGGCGTATTCTGCCAGACAACCACAGTATAAAGAAGCAATGTTTCAAGCATTTTGTGTATGGAGTTGTATTTGCAACATCATTTGAATGCCAAGGTCCAAACCTTAGGCCATCAGCAGTGCTTGTCACCTCACAGCATGCTATATGCCCCAGTTTTCAACAATAAAATCTGAGGGCCACCAGTCACAGAAAAGAGCTGAACCTGTATTCGAATGCTCTAGGCATGGAAGAAATGTATGAAGTGGAGTTAGATGGTGTTACCGTAAAATCATTTTCTTAAATGGTCAGTATAAACTGTGAGGATTAAATTGCTCATTTTTGGTTTAATTGCTTTGATGGTAATCTAACCCATTTGGTTGCGAACTGTCGGCATCTCTCATTCTGCAGTCTGTTACAAAGGATCTCTTCCTTTTTATTTATTTCAATACAACTGTCTACTTTTCAAAATATTTCGGATTCAAATCTGTTAATCATGAGTAAGCTGGCTGAATAAAGAACACGTACATGAGCAAGACCAAAAAATAATAGCTGTTACGGCTTTTGTCCCAGTCTAGACATTGTAACAGACAATCTTCTGGAATGATCATTTAGCAGAACACAAATGATAGAGTTTAGTCCCAGGAGAAACTGTTTGAGATTTTAGTTTTCTATGTAAGAAATAAGCTTGAGATTATTTCTTGATGTTTTTTTGAAACTGTGTGCGCTCTACTTTCCCTTTATTTTACCAATTTGTCGTGCCTACTTGAAGTAGCAGAATAGGTCTGCCAGGTCAAAGGAGTGAGAACAGTCTGTAATTCTTGAGAATGCAAATAGTCAGTCCTTCGCCTCGCAGGGAAGAAGTTGCTGCGAAAAGGTAGTTAACGTTGCTGTCTACTGTAAACATTTGCTGCCATCTCTTCCTTCTAACTGTAGAAAAATGAACTGCTGCTGACTTTGCTAATACTGAGTATCCCTCCTGTGAATACAAAAGCGTTCAAAGACTGGGGAAAAAAATGGTCTAAATACTTTCTGGCCTTAAAATCTATGAATTGTTAAAGCACAATTTCATCTTTTAAACATATGGAATCAAAGATTATTGTTTCAAATATGGTAGTGAGCTTTTTCTGTTCTAAATAAACAGACTTTTACAGAGTCATATTTTCATAGTACTAGAAAGATATAGTTAATAAACTGATGCAGGCTGAATGGGTACAGACACATAATTTATTCCAAGAAATGATGATTTGGAAGTCAATAAAGTGAGATGATGTAGCATCCTACAAGTCAAAGCTAAAATCCATGGGCAACCATGACTAAAGGCATCTAGGCTTTTCCTGACTTGTCTTAAAAATGAAAGGTGATTCCTGTTCAGAATTCCTGTTTTGCAGAGACATGCTACAAGTGCGCATGTCCTGTTTAGTTGTTCTACTGTGGTCTTACAATGGGTATATGCCTTCTATAAACTTTCTGCATAGACTTTAGCAATGTAGATTGCTCTGGTTGCCAGATGGAAAAACTGGGAAATTTGGTTTCAGTTTTCAACCAAATTGAGTATTTTCAGGGGATAATGAAAGAGTGAAATAGTAAATGTACTGTCTTATTGCTGATATACAATTTTTAAATCGTGAACCACTGTTCAGTAAAATTGCCGCTTTGAGGCAAAATAGACTGATATTTCAGTGAAGGACTCATTCTTTCTCTTTCTGAAATTTATCAGATTACAGGTATTTTTTGACCCTGAAAGTATTTTGATTTTGGGCAAACTTGCTACTCATTAGAAAATATATTGGTTTTTTTTCCCCCAGCTCTGTGCAATGGTGTATTTTACATTTTGGTGATGGGATTTATTAGTGAAAGATCTCCTCTTCCATTCACTCTGTTCACTTGCAGCTGAAACTCTCATGCTTTCTATGATCATAGCTTGCAGGGAGAAAGCAATATAAACTAAAACTAATTGGAAGTTGTATTTAATAGTAGAACTTTAGTAAAAACAAGAGTAGGTAAAACTGGGACACGGTGGGTGGATGCTCAGTAAGAATGCCAACATACAGTCAAAAGCCATGACCTGAGTTGGGCACAGAAGCAAAACGAAGAGGAGGTACTACAGGACTGCTGAGGTGCTTTTTGACAGAGAAGTTTGTAGCGTTCAGTAAACAAAGAAGAAGAAATGATACAGGACAAGATCTAGTAAGCTGCTAGGAGGAGATGGGAGGCTGTATGATATTTTAAGAGCAGGTCCCAACATTAAGCTCAATACATTTTAGGGATTCTGAAAATGTTTGTATCTTTCCCCATCCTCAGCCCCACCCTTCGACCCAAAATTACATTAGGTGCCATTTTCAAACATGTGGAGTTTACTTGTTCCTTTGTTGCCTGAGAATTATTATTTTATGGATGTTTAGAAAAAAGAGAGATTATGTCCTTACAGCAGAAGTTGATAAAAAAGATGTTTCAAATTCTTGAGTTTATCTTAAAATAAGTAAGTGACACAACAATATAATATTACAGAATATCGTTGTGCATGAGCAATGTGATCTAATTATCATGTTATGTCATGATGGATTTTGTATTAGTGAAGCTTCAGTAGCACAGTGACATGGCGCAGGGAAAAGTGTCTGGAGAAAAAAAATCTATTAAAATAATCGATAAGTTGCTTGTGCTGCTTCTGTAAGAATGCACACATTGATTGTCAAATAGAAAGGAAAGAGAATATGATCCAA
>NW_009625152.1:0-31392 GCF_000690535.1 Cariama cristata | reverse complement strand
TGAAGTTGTGGGAACAGCTCTTGGGGACTGCAGTGTTCAAGTTCATGGTGCTCTATACGCGGATCACAGTATGTGGACAGCAGCAAGCATGCCAGTCTATCCCCCATCTCCTGAGCTGTGTCATTCTTGGTACACATTCATGCACACAGAGTTTTGTGTATCTAGTTTTTAGTTGTGGGGGCTTTGTTTGGTTTGGTTTTTTTTATTTTGCAGGAAATATTGATTCTGCTAAACAAAATCAGATATTCTCTAGTGCAAGAGTAAAATTGTGCGCATGATGTTCTCCAGTGAATAAAAATCTCATGCTATCATAGGGAAGAAAAATCAATCATATATGCCTATTTTCCTTCAATGAAACCCAAATTATTGGTGTGAAAAATGACTGAGATAGTCTGTATGTTGGAGGAGTTTAAACTGGGAGATCTTTTTGGCTTAAAAATATATCACTTATTTAAATTAAAAATCTCTGCCAGGAAAAATTAAATTGTATGAAATATTTTCTAGCTATGGAGTGGGACTGCAAGTCACACTGCTGTGTCACATTCACAAAAACACTGAGAAAGAAGGCGGCTCTTTTGGCCTGTGGGTTTTGAGGGGGATTTTTTTTCTTGTTTGGTTATCGATTCAAGGCTATTATCTTGGATGATGATATCTGGAGTTTCACTGCTTGAATATCTAAAAGGCATGTTTAAATTACTTTGGGAAAATTACTAAGACAATTATGGGATTGTAATATAAAGTACCATAATTACACTTTAATGCTTTTTATCGATTGCTGAGCTCTGCACTTTGACGTAGCATAAAACTGTGAACCCATGTTTTCTTTGCCCACCCAGAAAGTTAATACTTTAATATCCACCTTACAAAGACAGTTTTTCAAACTTAGCAAGTAGGAACTTCCAAGACAAAAAATATGTACTATATGCATATGAATACAAACTCATGTATACATTAATCATGCTTTGAAACCCACATGTCAGTATCTCTCATCTTCCAAGTTCTTTCTCCATCTTTGAGTGGTCCTCTGCTACTCTGAGAGGCAGACGTGTTTATATAAGTACACGCGGAATCAACAAAGCTTGCCAAACGGGGAAGGATGAGATGATGTGGTGGTGACACTCATACTTTCTGTGGCTGCAAGGAGGCAGCATGTTATCTCCCAAAATTACCAGGAAGTGGAGAGGGACACGCTTTTCATTGAAGATTTACTTGCTTGGGGTTTCAAAACACCAGCTATATTGGCTCTTTGGGGGTGTAGTCAAAAGGCATTTTCTGGATAGCTTTTTGTAAACCAACAAGAGGAAATTCAAAGAATCTGCTTCCAGTTATTGCCAGGTAACATGTGACATTAAACTCTGTACAAAGAATGCAGGCAAAAAGTACGTGTCCTTTCTGGCTTAGTTTTATAGACCGAGAATAATGAAGCACCTCTTGCCCCTATTTCAAAGACTTCCTGGATGAGGTTCTCTCACTAGAATAATAAAGAAAAAGAACAATGTGCTATCACTGCAAAAATTCCTTAGCATCCCTGTGTTTTCAGTGGCTGTTAATGCTGTATACCTGTATTCTCCCCAAGCTGCCACTTCAGAGTGTGCGATTCCAAGACAGTAAATGCTTGTATGGCAGATGAAATGAGATATAGCTTTGCCCCCCAATCTCACATACAGGAATCTTATTCCCTCTAGTTCCTGGTACTGGGAATTGTTCAGTTACCTCGCTATGCTCCCTCAGATCACCTGTTGAACCTTCTCGCTGCTCTGGTACCTCCAACTACTTGGTAATGACCAGTGTGAGCTCACAGATGTCATCATCTCCTCACTGATATCCTTTCTGCTGCTATCTTCTCTATAGTTTGATAGCAAATTTGGCCATTTTTAATGTTCTTTGTTTACAGCAATTTAGATGATGAACATTCTTGCACATCTCAGCCTTGTTGTTAGTTTATGATCATTTTTATCTATGAAATTATGAAAAATATGAGAAAAATTCTATCAAGCCCTTCATGACAGGCATAAACAAAGTCTGAAGATTTGCATTCACATGCCTTCCTTTATGAACTCAGTTATTCCCTACCAGCTGCCTCTAGGCCTCAGGAGGCTCATATGACATTTGGATTAAGCTCTGCAATAACAGTATTGATTGAAGTGTCTTACTGGTCAAAGAAGCAAAGCTGTCCTGTTCTGTAAATACTATATCATCATGTTATTAGTATCTTACATTTTAAACTATTCTGATGTAAAGTGGATTTGTCTTTCACTTGGATATTAGACATGCACAGTCTTTATCTGTCTGAGTGTAGACTGCCAGACGCACTTTCGTCTGCGCCATGTTCACCTTTCCTGTGGAGCTGGCTATGAGCATGCTGCCATCTCATGGCAGGCCACAGTTTAATTAGAAATGACAAACGTTACAGGACAAATTAGTATTATTATGTAAATTTAACCCGCACAAAGATAAGTAAAAAAAAAAAATCAGCTGGTGTTTTCAAACTGAGAACATTCTCTGATTTCCATGTTAACAGATAATGAGACTGTAAGTGGCAGAGCAATTGTGGCTGAACCTCATGTATATCCTTCCACATGTACAATTTTTTGTGCTTTTAGAAAAATAAAGGACCTTGACTACACAGTATTAATATTAAAGATGTCTGGGATATTGCAGCAAATCCCACTGAACATTACTATCAGCACAATTCACTCCCCAGAAAAATACCTTTCTTTACTTTCAACAGCAGATATTAGTATACAGGGTAGAGAAAACCATAATTAAAACTATTAAGGTGTCTTGTCACAGAACACAAATGTCAGAATACTTGATCGAAAAAGAAAACATTTTGTCTTTCTTTTCTGAGAGTAGATAATGCTATGTCTATCAATTCTTGTTTAAGAATTCTTAGTCTGTGAGTCTGTTCAACCATCTGACATTTTGGTGTTCAGCTGGGATTTCTATTTTGCACCCAGCTCTGTGATACCTAGCTGCCACCATGATAGATGCATTACTTCTTAAAACTGTGGTCCCTTAGAGTCTTCAGTTATTATCCAAGGGTATTTTGGCACAGGATGGGGGGGGGGGGAAAGTGTCTTCATAGTCTGTGTTTTGCTTTTGAGACCTCTCTTTCAAGACAGTGATTTGGCCAAATGGTCTTAATGTCACTGTTCAGAAGACCTGAAATCTGGGACATCGCTCAAAAGGACATCTAACTCAGTGTTGTGCTTCCGATAGCGGCCGTGTGTGGGCTAGCTGAACTGGTAGCAGCCCTAGAAAGTATCTGCCAGTTCCCTTGTGTTTTCAGGGTGTGATGGTGCTTCAGAGACTATGCCAGCCACACAGGATCTCACTCCATTTTTTTCCATTTTACATTTATGGGACTTCGATCTCACAAATTATAAAATCTTGACCACTAATTTGGCTTAACTGTAGTATGTATCTGCTAACTAGAGAAAGGAGGAAAGGATGACTGGTATTTCACAGTGATTGCTTTTAAAAATTTGTGTGGTATGCTGCATATCCGAGTTCCCACTCTTCTTAAAGAGATAATGGATGGTGCTTTGCAATACCTAAAGCTACATAAATTAACAACTGAAAAACCTCCGTAACCTTCTTGCAATTTAAAGTCTTAATGCATTGGCAAGCTTATGTTTCTGAGGCAGAAAATAATTTTAGTATAGTCTTCCAGTAAAACATTTCACTCTTCTTATTAATACAAACTCAGCCTTTAATATGCTTGCAGGTAAGAGTATGTTTGCTGAAAAGTTGGTTTGCCATTCACCAGCAGAGTTTGTAGCTGTGTATTAATACTTGCAACTCCAGGCTGAACTACTCAGACTTGCACCTACAATTCATCTTGTGAGCACAGAATTGCTGTGCTCTCTCATACTGCACTTTCACCTGTGAATTTAGTTCTGTCCGGCAACGTGAGGTGTAGGAATAGCACAAATTTACTCATATTATATTGGCAGGTGAGGACCTGGTATGCTTTTTCTGACGACTGTTGTCGATAGAAGAGGGATTCTGATGCTGAATTCCTCTGTAATCTCTAGAATGTCTAGGTCTCTGTTGCTTCATCTCTAAAATAAGGAAGTGTGGTGAGTTTTTTGGCTTGTGATATGAGTAGGAAATCATCCTACCTCCAGCTTATAAAATGGCCATACTCTGGCCATTTGGTGAGTAAATTGGAAGGAGAACTAGTCTCCCGATTCACACATCTGTGCAGTTTCTTCTGTGTTATTTTAATGCGGAGAGTAGAAGAACAGACAATTCAGTATAATTTTTTTATCTTCTCGGCTATCTCCATGCTCTCAGAATTTCTCTGGGTTGATTCAGGTCTTTTACACACAGTAAACAGAAAAGCATGGCACTCCCTGTAGAGTTTCCTGAGCTGCATGCTTATGTTGAGATCCAAGAGAATGCTGGCAGGCTAAGATCACATTACAGAATCTAATCTGTGAAATAAATTTTAAACCCTTCTAAACTTTGACAACTTAAGTCTAAAAGGCCTATTTTTTTACCTAAAGACTAACTCTGTCAAAATCCAAGACTCTGCCACCTGCTAATAAAAGACTGGTGAGAATTGGGGTTTATTTTCTTTCTTTAAGAAAAACTCATCCAGTCAACTGGATTACAACCAGTGATATTACCCAAAGCAAATGGTAACACAAATGCTGCCTGCCACCTAAGCCTTACTGTGGGTGTTCTTGTTAATGCCAAGTGGGGAGAGATTTCTTCTACTATGCTTGCGGTAAAAGTACCAGCCCCTAAGCTAACTCCCTCAAAATGAAGAGAAAAAGACACAGCTCTGAAAATTTGCAAATTAGTCCTATATGTTGGGTATCCATACTTGTTTTCATTACTGTTTTATTTGCTTTATTTTTCTCTGAAATTTATGTCTTTGTAGTTGTCTGGTAACTCTTCTGTTTCTGGACAAACTCAGAGAAAACAATTACATTATTCAAAATATGAGTGAAGTTTTAGGTGATCAAAGTGAGAGAACAGTTGCAAAACAGAAGAACAAGCTAACCAATGAAGCCTTTTTTTTGGATGTTCTTGGCTTGGTGACATGCCATCTGTCAGTCTAGGATTGACTGATACAGTTTCCTTAAATGTATGTTTTCCTTTTGTTCAACATGACGTTTTTCCTTCCCTTCATGCTCCTATTTTTGTTCTCAGTCTGGCGTAGGCCGCTATGTAGGTCAAAAGTAATAAATAAGCTTTACCGTCCCCTTTCTCACACAGAACCTCAGTTTTAAGGCTCTGCATTCATCATTTGGCACCTGTCCTCTGCACATTCTTGTATTGTGTGAAACATACATCAGAAATGGTGTTTTCTGTTATGTACATGCTACTATATTCATCATCTTTCAATCACTTTTAATTCTTCTAAGAGGTCACAATGGTATCATTTTATACAGAGCGGACTTGGTGTAGACAGTGATTCTTCTAAATAGCTTTTCCTTACCACAAGCCTCCTTTTACCAATTTTAGGGGATCATGCTGTCATAGTCATTCAAATAGAAATGCTCCTGCAACTTTCCTTTACTTAGTCTCTTTGTACTTTCTATAACAAAAATTATGAGAGGTTTTTCATTGTAGCTGAGGAGAGGAGAAAGCATTGCAGGAGGTGGTTGTTGTTCCCCCAGGACACTGCTGTATGAATAAAAGATGTAGGTGCGTTTCCACATGATACTTTGTCTTCTTGTTAGATATTTAAAGAAAATCTGTTCTGATTCTGATATACTGAATGAAGATGTTGGCGTTTCCCAGTCCAGCTTGAGGGATGAAGAGCAGGAGTACTTAATGGCTTACTGTCAAAGTTGTTGGCTGTGCTGCATCTGTTGCTCCTGAGGGCATGGCCTGTTGTTGTAATAATTGTGGATCAGACACAGAAGATTAGAGATTGCAGCAGATTCATGGACTTTATTACTTTACGATTATCCACAGTGGTTCAACAGGTACTAGGAAGATCTGTACATCAGTCCTTTTAATAGATGCCAGTTCGTTCTCCAAATCTCTGCTTAGCCCAACTGAAAAAAAAAAAAAAAGAGGCTAAATTAGTACTGGTAAGTTTTTTTTCTACTAAGACATTCTGCAACTAGATTACCCTGCATGTGGATCACAGTGGTGTTAGGACAACTCCAAGATTCTCTTTTAACAACTGACTTCGGTGGAATATTCCAGATGTTAGGAATGGTACAGTGGCAGTGGAAAAGTGCACACCAGGACTAGTCCTCACACTAGGCCCTCCATACTTTTGTTGGACCTGACATCCTTATGTTGTTAGTTTGTATATAATAAGCTACCTCATAACTGTTCACCTCATATAACGTATGTAACTTTAAGTCTGTTTTTTCTTAAATGTGATTTTAAGAATTCTAGTGAAGTAGAGGTCTTCAGCATCTCTGAAAGTTGGGAACCATTGTTCTATGGAGAAGTGGTATAACAAATTTTAAAAAAGGAAGACAGACGTAACTTCTCTGTGCAGCATTTTTATGAGGAATATAATTTATCCTATTAGAACGTAAGCCTTTTAAAAGTTCTGAAGCTGAACATAACACTTGAAAGAATTGGATAAATGGTGTCATTATTATATCCCCGATACTTTCAGATTCTTTGTATGAGAGATACTATACAGAAATAAATGCATACAATTCAGTTTAGTCTTTTCCACTGTAAGGGGAGTGTTTTAGTGTTTTGTCCTGCTTAGAAAATGGATTTGTTACAGAATTACTAAAATGAACACAGACCAAGATGAGGGGTATAAGCTGTTGTAAAAATGTGGAAAAAATGGAAAATTGTTTTAAATGTTGTTTTTATCCACAAGACTGAGTCTTGCTGCTTTCTAAAAAATGTGTGTTTTATTTTGCGAGCAATTGCTCTGATCTTCACTGATGCTAAGTTTGGGGAAGACTTTCTTTTTCTAGAAGTAAGGACCCTGCTGTGAACAAGGCTGTCAAAAGATGTTTTTTCACATGTCACTGAAATCAGTTGGAAAACCCTAGGTGTGCAAATCTCCCTTCTCTCTGTTTTGTTTTTTTCTTTTTTTCTTGTTAAAGTGCTAGCTGTATAATTACGTATGGTAAACAACAGAGGTTGATCTGATGGTAGCCAATGACCAAACTCTTACTAATTTCATTACGGTAGTGATTTCAGCTGAGGTGTTAGTCCAAAGCCTCTGAGTTCTTCTTTTTCATGCTGACCATCTTCAGACCTCTTTTGATGTTTTGAGGGCTGGTTTGTGTATTCTTGGGCATGCACCACAGCACAAGATATTGAAGTGTCTTGTAATTGAAAATCACCTTCCCTAAGTAGAGGAAGGAAAGATACTAGGAAATTAGAAGAATTTTAATATTCTGTGAAGTATTAGATAAAAGATTTGGGAAGTTACAAAAAAAAAAAAAAGGCTGAGAGACTCTGGGCCTTCTGTTTTCACCTTCCCTCAGTGAAGCCAACAGTGTTTCTATTGCTGTTGAAGTCTTAGAGAGAGTGTTGAGTAGGGTTTGGTCAGACCATTGCTAGGTGCCAGGATAGAGCAAGAGAGGACTACAGAACAGCTTTTAGGTATGCTGACATCAAGGCAAATACTGTCTTTATTTTTCAAGACTCGTGGGTTATAATTCTTTAATGTTAATAAACTGAGATTGTGTATTCACGTCAGGCTAATGGCATCAGGAAAGACTTTAATATCATTTGCCAGCTGTATGCAAATATTTCCACTGACTTCGGCAATATCATCTGGGTGAACAAAATGTATAGCATATTACTTCTAATTTCACCTATCTCCTGCATTTCCCACAAATTTTAATAGCGAAAAAAGATTGCCTGAGGCCAGCTTGCAGCTGAATATAACAGTGAAAGGAAGGGGAGATGCTAGTAATTCACCCACATTTGGCAATATTTAAATTCAATCCTGACCCCTTGCCAGTATCTATCACACAAGCTGTTCCTTTCCTGGAGCTCTATGTAGTGAGAGGGACTCAATGTAGTTGCTCTCAACAACCTGCCATTGCCTGAGGCCAGCTTGCAGCTGAATATAACAGTGAAAGGAAGGGGAGATGCTAGTAATTCACCCATATTTGGCAATATTCAAATTCAATCCTGACCCCCTGCAATATCTATCACACAAGCTATTCCTTTTTTGGAGCTCTATGTAGTGAGAGGGGCTCAATGTAGTTGCTCTCAGCAACCTGCCTCTTTACAGTGACTGAGTGTCTGCTTCTGTTAGTACCTACTTGCAAATGTCAGAGTTTGTTCTTGCAATCCTTACATTTTCAACCTCATCTTCCTAACATCTTTTTTGTTAAATTTATTGAAGGAAATAACCAATCCGTTTACCTTGTTCTCCTTGTAGAATTGTTTAGTTAACTTACTAAAGACTGAAAAATTAAACTTCTTCATTTGTGGTGGACCAGTGAACAAAGTTCAGGTTGCCGATTAAATTATCTGTGTGGCTGTAGCTTGGGCAAGATAATAAAATGGGTAAATCTGCAGGTTTTCAATGAAATCTTAACTTAGTACCCTATTTACCATAAACAGAGTGTTTGCCCTCTGAAAGTATTCACCTTTTCGGTATTTAGTCATCACTACTGTGAGCTTCCTCAGTTTCACTCAGTACTATCTTGGAAAATCTGGCAAGTCACTGCCATTTTTTTAAGGCTCTGAAGTCTTCAATAGACTTAAACCAGGCCCTTCTGTTTTAATCTACTTTTTCCTGTAAGCATGATGAGTTGTCAGTGTTCCTTCTCTTTAACCTTTAAAGGAAAAAATGCTGAGACACGTGTATTGAGAATCAGTTATTCACCAACTTTTGCTGATGATGCAATTTACCAATCGCCTACAATTAGTCCTAAATATTCTCTTTTCCTCTGACACTACTGTCCTGTAAATTTTCATCACAAATTCTGAATAAACACTACTAAAATCCCCTTGATAATAAGCAGGATTAATAGCAGCAAAATTCAGATTACTGTTGTGTGCTTTATAAATTAGCACAAAGGTGAAAGATAGCAGAAAACAGCTTACTTGTACACCAAGGCTGATTGTCCACTGCTTTACAACTTATCTTGCCTTTTATACTTGTATAGTGTTATAACATAAAACTAAATGGTGTATATTCCAGTAGTACAACTTGTTAATTAATATCTGGGCCCCATTGTGTTGGATGCTGTACAGATGCTTCACGGGGAGCAGCCCAAATTACAAAGAGGTTATGACTTGAATATAAAGCAATGAACTTGTAAGAAGAGACATGAAGAAAGACTTCATCAAAACCACATGTCAGATCAATAACAAAGTTGGGGGAAAAGTCTATTTTCCTGCTGCTCATTGTAGTGGGCATGGGGCTCAAGGCACAAAACTAAGTCATCTTTGCACTTTTGGAAAGACTTGTATATAGCCATGTTGGACAGGAAGTTTTAAAATGTATACAGTAAAGATAGCTTCGACAAAGCTCTCTATTTTAGAGGAGCCTTTCATAACTGTATCCAATTGAGCAATACTCAGTCAATCTTCACTATCAATTTCTTTCATACCATCTTAACAGAGGCCTCATAGACATGCATTTCACTGGGAAGTTATTTCAGGCATTCTTTAGTCAGAACATTGTTAAGTGTCCTCATTCCATCCAGAAAAGAATTTAGAGAGGTCTTTTTTTTTTTTCCTGATATTCAGAAGTCAAACTCTTTCTTCAAAATGCTGTGTTTTTTTTAAAATGGATGTAACATTATCTAACACTAAGATATTTTTTTTTTATTAGACCCAGTGGTCAGAAACTTTGCAATTGCTACTCCTGAGGATAATAGTGTACTTTCTCAATTCAAAACTTGGATTTATGAACAAACTAACAAAAATCTAAACAAGTTCCTCCAAATCAAATGCTTTGAGGAATGGTCTCCCACTACAAATAACTTGTATGACATGCTGGAATGAAGAAAGATAATGTAAGAAAAAATAATTTCCAAATGTAATTTCCTTTGTGGATTCTTCCCCTGCCAGTTTATAGATACCCTTGGTCATATTTTCAGCTGATATAAAGTGTTACATTGCTAATTAAATGTGGAAGTGCTACATTAAGATCTGGCAAGCCCAAACTTCTGATTTTTAACTCCTTGTAGCCATCTTAGTGAAAATGTATTGGCAGCAGCATCCCAAGAGTGTCCATAAGAGATCCTTTTCTGTTTTCCTCCTGGGAACAAAATGCATGTGGACTTTTCTGAGCTTTCTTTAAGTTAGTAAAGCAAAACAGGTCTACTTTTGCAAAAAACTACGGATTCTCTCTCATATGTACTATTCTCTTTTGCGGTTTATGAATAACAATCTTTAATAACGCTATGCATTCATGATCCATACAAAGTATTCCCTGGGGTCTCAATATTGCAGTCTGAATTCAGCTTGTCTGAAAAAGTTATCCTAGTTACTGTTTTAGAGTAATTTTGTGTGGGCTGGTGAAGAGAATTTGGTCTGCTGACAGTTTTGTGGTTCTTTTTCAGTTGTAGCATCTTGGGTAGCATTTTTGGAAGTGATGAACATTTTCTTTAGTCCTTTTCTTGTAGGAAATGGAAACTTCACTATTGATCTGGGAGGAAACAGGTCAGCTGATGGTGAGCATTTCTGAATATTCCTCTGTCTCTTCCCATACAGTCTGGTATTTCATTCTCCTTGCCTATGCCAGGTTGTTTATGTGACATTTATGTACCATGTCTGAGTACCTTGCAATCACTAATACCTCTCAAAAAGCTTCTGGATGAAACTTCTGTGATGTCCTTCCTTTCTTCACTTTTTTTATGCATAACACAGGTACAGGATGATGATTTCTTTGCTAACCTGTTACAGATATTGGTAGCAGCAGTACACTGAAAGCAGGTTTTCTAGATGCAGTCTGAAGTCTTAATCTCTGCATCATACTCCTTCTCCAAAGACTGGCTCTAAACATGGCATGGGCTCAGGTTGTTTTTTTCCCCTATGTAGTTACACTGATACCTTCCTACAGCCATTTCTAGTGAAGGGAAGCTTGCAGATCACTGCAGAAAATGAAAATTACTTTAAAATATCTGAAGTGGACGTCTCTTCACTTAGATAAACCTAAGTACAATCACCTCTCGAATGTTTAGTATTTCGACTGTCTAATCAAAGTCTTAATTCTTACCCAAAATGAGAAGAGACGGTGTTTGGTCATTCCTACCCTTGACAAAATGTAGTATCTGTGGGAGAGGGGGCCCCAGTGTTTGACCTGAATATAACTACTGAATGAATGAGCTGAGTGAGAAGGACTGCTAGTCATATTTGAAATAATATCTTAATTACAATTAGTGTCTCTTTAAGCACATTTTTTTTTCCTGAAATTAAAGACTTGGTCCTAGATGAAGGTAACTCTCCATATGTTAATGGAAGCATTGGATTCCCTGATCTCTGTGCTGATTACGTGCAAAATATTGGTATGCAGGACTGACTGTTTCATATTAGAGCATGAAGTTACACAACATGTCACACCAAGAATGTCTGCTTCTTACTGAAACATGACTCTAAGGGCTTGTCAGTACTGGAAATTGTTCTTGGATAGCTATTCCAAAATAAGTATGAAGTCTTAAGTTGTCATTTGAAGACTGCTTCACCATGAAGTGTTTTTCTTTTAGTGAGACTGCATAATTCGTTTTTGAAATCCTTCCCTGCAAGAGGTTTCCACTCAATGAACTCTGGCTTGTGGGCTCTCTGTATGAGGCAATGTTGCATGCAGAGAACTTGCTGGATTGGGTCCGTTATGTCAAACTTCCTTCCTCTCACCTTTCAGAGTAATTCTGAAAACTCACTTACTGCACAGAGCATGCTGGCTGCAAAGACTGTCCCACGCTGTGTACTTGCTTTCTTTGTAATCTGCTTCAGTATATTGAAACAGCTTGCATCCTCCTGATTACAAGCCCTCTGGGGTAGGGACATTTTTTGCTACTTGTTTTGCTCAGCTCGCCCACCATAGTGTTCCTTGTTCATCTCTTTTGGAACACAGTGTATGGTACATCAAAGTAGTATTATGTTAAAAGAACTTGAAGTTTTGAACAAGTAGACAAAGAGCTTTGGTTTTCTTATTTCCTTACGTTTTGATTCTGTTATTCTGTATATTACATCACAGGACACATGTCTGTCCAATGGGAAGTCCGCAGCTATGGCTCTTCCATGAGTTCAGAGTTAAAGTATCTTGCATTGCCTTGGGTTGAGCTGACATACTGAATCTAACACTAACATGGCCTCTGCTACCTAAGACAGTGTAATGGTTATACTGCGTAACATCTTGGGTGGCAGGTTTCAGCCCTACCCGTTCTGTTAAGAAAGACACATGGTTATGTGGTATCTACCATAATACACTCTCGCTTGTATTGTGGTTAGTTGCCGTGAGAACGTAAGGTACAAGAATATGTTTTATTACCTTGCGCTAGCTTGAGTCATCATTTTGTCTAGAGGATATGTGTTGCCACTCCACTTCAGAATTAAGTGACACTTGTGAAGCTTTTTTAATATGTATTTTCTTTGTTTTCATGCTGTATAAATAGCGTGGATCTTCTGATTATTAAAAAGCCCAATAGCATACAGAACATTTTTCTACATGAGAAATATCCTCAGATCTAATTTTGCACCCTTTGCATATCCATCTGTGAATTTAAGCTGAGGGATCACTTCTTTTTCTAGCCTTATGTGACACACTTTAAATGAATGGCTTTGGTTTCAGCTGGAGTCAGATAGGATTTTTTCTATTGTATATTGAAAACAAAGTTGGTATGGTTTATGTATAGTAATATTTTCAGATATTTAAATCTCCAAACTTCTGAAATGTTATTATTTCTGTAAATTCATACACAGTGACCTGAAATATTTTTCTGGCATATAGAAGGTAACAAGATGTAATTGTGTACAGTGAACTCAGAATAGTTTTCCCATTGTCCATTCTGCTAAAAACGTGAATTGCTTTTCCCTTTGTCCCCTTTCTCATTCTTTTTTATTTCTTGAATAAACTATTTCTATTATCATCTTAAGCTTTTTATCTAATCCTATTCACTGGCTTTACTGTGCCCATCGCCTAGTCTTTTTATGATGGTTCTCTGTCTTTCTAAAATCTTTTATTAATGCAGCACATATGTATATTCCTTCATTTCATTTCATTGTGTTGCATTTTTTTCCTTGCTGTCCCCTTTTTTCTCATCTCCCACTCACTGTGATAAATACCATTTTTGCATTCTGTTTGTGAATCTTAGTCTTCACAAAAGGCAAAGATACCCATTTGACATCACAAAGAGAATGTCAGTGTTTAAACATCAAGAGCTTCATTTTCTAAAGGTTGAGAGTGCTTACAGTCTCCAGCAGTTCTGCACTGAAATATAGGTGCTCACTTCTGCAAATTTGGTCTTATTTTCTTTCTCTCTAGCTGATAATAAACTGATAATGAATGCAAGACTTTTCTGAATAGATATATTAATCATGTAACCATTGTACAAGTCTTCAAAACTTGAAAATATCAAATGAAACATATAGATAAAATCTTTCATCCTTCTTTGGGCTAAATTTTCCCTGGGTCAAGTACTATCCTATGAAAATACACATAAATGTCACCATTGATTTTAAAATGAATGGTTGTGAGTTGTGGATACCATTACCACAAGAGGTAGTCTTTCTAGAATTAGCAGTATTATCTTCTGCCAATACATGAAAATGGAAAAACTCATCAAATGAAGGAAATACCATGTCTGTTTTTTGGGAATGCCTTTAGTGTTAGGTAGATAGAATTTGTCTGGCAGTGAACATAGGGCTGCTATGCCCTTAGAGTGGGCCTTAATTAAAACTCAATCGTGTATTCTGTTGACAGGAGTCACAATAACCCAGCCATAGACTTCAATAACACAGCTTCAATCCTTTGTAAGGATTATTTTTCTTATCATTTCCACTTTAGCTGCTTTGTCCTCTTTTTTTTTTTTAATCGTGAAAAGTCATGAATTTCTGACATTGATCCAGCAAAACAATTTAACATATGCTGGACTTCAAGCCTGTCATTAGTCCCGTTGACTTTGATGGGATAGAAGTGTGTACTTACCAACTCTGGAGACAAGAGCGGCTTATTAGCTGCAATGAAGTTATTTCCAGTGTTGCGTTCTGGTAGGACCCGTAACAAGGCCAAGACTCTGATAAATGTAAATAACATAATACACATCAGCAGATGTTTGGGAGTTACAGAGAATGGAGAGCTGGGATATTATTATTAGAATATATCTCCAGTTTTATTCCTCCTGAAACATTCTTTGTCTGCAATGAGTATTTACTGTGGCAATCTTTGCTGTTGAGCTCTGCCCAACCCCTTCATTCTCCTACTCCTCAGTGCTTGTGTTTTCCTCCCAGACCTATGCTTTTCTTGAGCAGAGTGATTAGTCACATCAGTAATAACACAACTGATGCATTTTTTTCCTCAGCCTTGTAGGTCGCACTCAGGTTGTGCTGCCATTCTGCACGTGGGTTTTGCTTACCCAAATGAAGATGCTTTATTTATTTCTGAAAAGACAGATAGTTATTGTAAATCTGTCGACAAGAGCTTTTTTTTTGTTCCTCTTAATGATACTTGGGTTAGTTTGCTGTATTTCTAACTTTGTAAACGCATTAGCAATTGAGGTTTTTACCTCAGATTCCCTCACTGTTACATACTTCATTAATTCCACATGTCACATTCTTTCTAGCTTTATTCTAAATTGCTGTATCATTTACTCAGATAAGTTGTCATAGAAGCTTTGCTAAGTATCTGGTCTTTTCATACCCTTTGGCAATATATTTCTGATTTTTAAATAACAGCTTTTTCTCTGGTGCTCTCTATAATAGATCAGCTTGAACTAGCTGTCATGATATGAAAGGCTATTTCTTCATATTGAGCCATGTGGAGAAGTATAACAGGCCCCCAGTCTGAGTCTACCTATCAGTAGCATCTAGGGTCAGGTAGTGGGGGGCAAGAAGGATTTGCAAGCACAGTGAATTTATAAAATTAATTTTTCTTGGTGCTTCAGTTATCTCTTTAACCTATTCTCTACAGTTATTAAAATAATGATATTTTTTGCTATTTACAGAAAAGGAATCCTGTAAATATTTGAGCAAATAGGATTCTGTGAAGATTTAAATAGCCATCTTTCAGGGCTTTTTGATTTTCAGTCTTGTTTCAAAAGGTTTTCCATCTGTTAAGCTCTGCTTCAGGAAAGCACTTGAGCACGTACTTAAATCCATCAGTACAAGGAAGACCCATAAGCCTGGATTTAACTAGATGCATATTTCTGAAACAAGGCATTAAGCTGTTTGCTCAACATGCAGAAAATTCCATCTTTTTAATCACAGTGCTAGTATACTTCCTTGCCAAAATGCACTGACATATATAAATATTTACTATTGAAGGAGCTGTAGTACAGATGGGAAGGTATGTTTTCTTCATGGAAAATAACAATTTGGGATGTAAGTATAGCTAAATTTCTGGTGGTGGCAAGAGAAAGACATACTGCTTAGGGTCTAACCTTACTTTCATTGACTTGCGCTAGGCAAAATAGGATTAAATGCCCACCATGACCAATTTGTTGCTGGAATTAATAGGCACGATGACACAGAAATCAGTGCGATCCACCTCACTTGGGATCCATGCTGCCAGCCCTTCTACAATGCCAGCTAAGCACAAGATTTCTTGGTGTTTGGTGCAGGATGGTGTTCGGTGCTGCTCTGTACCACTTTGAAATGCCCATCAGTATTTCATAGGGAGAAAGAGGAAGACGCATTTAACCACAATTTGAAATTATTCACTGAAGAGCATTGATACAGAAAAACTCAGTAAACAACAACAAAAAAATCTTAACCAGCCAGAGTTGCAAAAGCTGCCTCATTCAATTTCCAGCAACGAGCTATGTGCAGGAGTGGGCTCAATAGCAGTAATAAACCAGTTCTGCGAAATGCAGCCTGTCAGGGCCAGGGAGCCATGAACTGCTGATGGGAGCTGTATGCCTCCAAACTGCTTATTTAGGGCAAGTTCGTTCTTAGCTACAGGAGCCAAAGGTGAACAACTGTTACTGATTTATTCACACCGATGGTTTTTTTGCACCTGGATGTGCCTAAGAGCAGCTGGGGTAGGTGGGCCTGGAAGAGCTCTGCGTTACCCACTTGGCAGCTGCATAAGACCAAAGAGCCTTTTTTAGGGGAATTTTCTAGAGGTTTGTGTGTTGATTGGAGCCTTTTGTAACAGGATATAGGAATGGGAATCAAGTACATAACAATCTGTAAATGTTTTCTCACGACTCGTGTCATCTTTGGTTTCCATGAGGTACTGTCGCTTCTAGTCATTGTTTATTGGTCGCGGTTTGGGGCCTGTTTTCATGAGTATTTAAAAGTCTGATGCTTGTGTGCTGTCAAGAAATCGTGATCCTGGGCAGGCTCTTATCATCCCTTGAAAGTTAAGAAAAACTGAAATCTTAAGAGAAGTATTTGACTGTAAAGGTGAATAACTCAGTGGAAGGATAAGCAGCCTGCTAAGCTACTCTTCTTCCTGCCACTTTGGACTGGCTGTTCTGTACTCCTCACTTCTGCTTATTTCTTCTTTTTTTCAATAAATCAATTTGAGATCTTGTATCTCCTCTGACCACTGTTAGTGTTTGGAGGAAGAGGAAGTGTAGGAGAAAAGAAAGGAGGGAGAAAATGTTGCTTTTGCATAATAAAATTCACTTTCTGGAAATATTGCCATCAATTTTGTCCAAGGTAAAGGATTAATCAAAAAGTGAAGTAAAGGAGACCTCAAATTTGTGATTCTCCCATTCAATAAAGCAGGCTAGAGCCCTGTGTTTCTTGGTGTTCTGGTTTGCAGCACTCCAGATGTATATGGAGCTGAGCCACAAGCAGTCTGTGAATGGTTTGTGTGTAGTTCTGGTGTTATAACAGGTTTAGTGGGAACTGGGAGCTGCCATACCCAGAGTTGTAGCTGTGACAACCTAGTAAATTTTAGATGGCAATGCTGCCTGGCCATCCTGCAAGTTACCCGTATTGCAGGTGGACCTGCCTGATGCTGGGACTCCTTGGAACGTCCTTGTCAGCACTGGATATGAATCATCCTGAGCAGCTCCTTGCCCCTTCCCTCTTGGAGGTATGCGATGTCTGCCTCAGTTTAGGGAAGATTTAGTTGTGCAGCTTATAGGATCAGAAATTTTGCCTGTGCCAGTCTGAGAAACAGTGTTATGTTGGTGTTGATGTTCCTGTGTTATTCCTTGCCACAGCTCTTACCCAAATGAAAATGAGCACCTTAAATTGTGTTTCCAGATATATTTTACCAAATTTCATAACACGTAAAAAAAAAAAAAAAGAGGAGGAAGAGAAATAGAAGCCACTTAAAATAACTTTTGTCTCTTTTTAAACAATCTATGTAATTAGCTTAAGAAGTTACTGGGAGCCTAAAATGACCAGATTATTTGTATTTATAAGTAATTTCTGAAATTACGGTTTATTCACAAAAGACTGGTAGCTTTTAAATGCTTCCCTGTAAAACATATTTTACTGTGACACCTTATAAATATTAGAACAAAGGGTTTTGCAGAATAAACAGATCTGAAACCACAGAAGTACACAACAATGATTCATTTCTTGTATCAGTCATTCAATACATTATTAACTTCCCTGTGAGCAGGAGGTCCGTTAAAATGTCTATGCCCTAGGAGCAAAAGTCAAAATACTCCTGGAGCAGCAGAAAGGAGTGTATTTTCCAGATACTGGTACTGCATCTATTTGCAAGGTGTCTAAATGCAGAAATCTGAATGCATCTATAATCAAATCTAGAATTAGATCTAACAATACACCCTATTAAGTTTTCCTATGAGGTTACTTTCAGCTTCTGTTATAGCTTACCAGCTTTATTGGGTGTTTGCAATGCAAACAGAAGAGGAGTCGTCACAAAGCCCCACTGGCCTGGAATGTCAGGGCAGTAACAGTTTTATTTTTTCATTATGAAAAGAAGAAATTGTTTCTAATAATCCAACATATACTCAACTCCTTTTATTTTTATTTTTCAAATTGAGCATGGAGCTCAAGAAACATCTGTGTTGCAATTTAATGATACAATTCACTCCTCCTTGTACTTGCAATAGGATTAATTAGCATCTAAACAACAATTTTTTTCTTGTTGCAGCCCTAAGATCAGCTTATATAGAACCAATTATATCTCTGCAACTCAGTCTGTTAGAAGCTCATGGCACAGCAGTTGTTCTTATGGAGGTCAGCAATGGTAATAAGTTGTTCTTAGGGAATTTTTCCACTATTTGCATTTTGACAGTTATTGTGCATTGTATTTATGCTGACAGGTCCTGTCAGCGTCCAGAGATATTAAACCACCTGTGTCCTTATTCTGCCTGTGCTTTGTTGGCATAGATTTTGACACCTATGGGGACCTTTGTAAGTAAAAGCACAGTTACTTGCATTAGTGAAAAATAAGTGTAGAATGCATGTAGCACCATTTAAATTAGGTAACGTTGTTCTTGTTTTGCATCAGTGGAAAGACTTTGCAAAGTACAAGTCTGGGAACACTTAGGGCCACTCTCTACTGATCTGAATGAAGCTCAATTTTGTAGTGTGCAGAGCGCACTTGAAATTATATTGATGGGTGTTAATATGTGATAGAAATCAACCAAAGCTGGACTGTTAATGGGGCTCTGATTTGCAAATTCTGACACAATGATGTTACCTCTTTGTTCTTCATCTCTAAAAGTATCCACAGTATGAACTAGGCTGGGGTAAGACTAGGTGCTATGATCCCTTCTGACCCATAGATCTCTAAAATGTTGTACTGGTTCTGTTTCTTGTGCCAGTATAAACAATAGTAGAGTCCCTAAGCAATTTAGAAGTTACATCAGAGATCACAGGAAATATCAATTTTAATAGTGGTTTCAAGAAATCTGCAGGTTTGGGTGAAATGGATATTTGGTATGGCAGTCAGCAACGATTGGGGAACTTAGAGGACTTTCTGTACAGCCAGTCCACAGGAATGATCTGGGTGAAGAAATGATCTTATTTATTTGGAGTGAGGATGTTCAGAACATTGGATGATCTGCTTTCTTGCTAAAATCTGTATATGCATAAATAATAAATTCCATTTGATGTGATCATCAATAATTATGCTAGATGTGAATTTTTCCACTCTTTAGTTATAAGATGCCACAGTTTCTTGCCAGATACCATGGTTAATTACAGACAAGTTAATTACTCCCCAGTCATGATTTACTGTGGCTACTGGCTGCTTTTTCCATTTGATTGCTGCCACATCTCAGAATGACAATGAAAAATTATGCTCCAAATTAGATGTGAAAGGAAAGAGAAATCCAGTTTAAAATGCAAAACTGAAAGAGCAGCAAACCTTGGTAAACTCCAGAATGGAAAGGCTGGGGAAAATTGTTCTCTTTGCGCTGCTTCCCCTGCTCCACGCACCACCACCCCCCGTTATTATGGGCAATTGAAATGGCACTAATTATCAAAACCATGAATTCAGAAAAGCATATTCATATTTGTCCACCCCCAACCCTGTTTGTCTGGTATCAAGCTACTGCATTTTGTCATAAATTATGAATTCTCTGAAACAGCGTCTGCATTTGTATCAATTCTTACAATGCAGAAAAGATCTTTTTGGTCCCTGATACTGGTATCTGTACTTACAAATTGCTGCATCATATCAAAGCGGCATTTGTAACTTAACTGATATAAAAATACTGTGACTTAGATCCTTTCTTTTGTAGGTTTTGATTGTCTATTACCAATTAGATATTATCATTGTGTAATATTTTTGTGTTGACTGGAGGAATTTTTATTGCTTGTCCCTAGTAGGACAACTTTCTGATTTTGCATCACAATAGACTGGAAAGCTGTGCACTAGCTAAACTGCCAGCCTCTGGCAGCAATTCAGTCTCATGTGTAGAGCCAGTTAGTTAGCAACTGCACTTGGGCCTCTTCCACCATAATCAGAATCGCAGTTTTAGACTTCCCTACCTTTGAGAGCAGATAAAAATGCTCTCAGAAAAGCAAGGAACCAATGCGTATGCTGTGACTCAACCTATGATGGCTACTGGGGAGTGTGCACCTGTGGTGAACGGTTTTTGCTGAAATTCTGGCTGTGCCCCATTTTTATGCCTGGTACTTCAGTTTTGTACATGTTTCTGTGTCTCTTGAGATTCTTGTTTATTCTGGTCTCTCCCTGTTCGCGCGCTGCAGACTTGAGCTGTTTCTCTTGATTTTCCCATGCGAGGGATCAGAGTTAGAATCAGTCTGTGTTAGAGTGAAAATTTAGAAAATGTGGACAGACATGAAGTGGTTTTGTTTTGTCATCAAAATTTTGCAGTTCCAAGATATTTGACCAGTGAGGCTTTTTGGATACCAGCCTGTTTGGCTTATTCTCTTCTCACTAGGTTTCTTGAGAATTATTTTGAAAATGTATTAATAAGAATGTCAGCTCCAGCCATCACTGATGGTTGCAATGACAAAAATGTGGCCAAAAAAAAGCTGAAAACTTCCTTCACCTTGAGATTCACAAGGACGTTTATGCACACATTCCCTCTTCTAAAACAGACTATGAATTTCATCTTCCGAATTTGTTCTCACTGCGCACAGGCATTCATGGAGAAAATGTTTATACAATGCTTGGAACAACTTGGGCACGTTTTATATAAAGAAGGAAAGTTCGATCTCATTAATGACTCCAACAACAAGTCAATTAGAGAAGTGCATCTTGTTAGGTATCTGCTAAGATTCTACTTAATGGCTCATTACTTGTAAGCAAGCAGTCTGATATCATTTATAGTGCCATGTAAAATAGCAAGTGAGATGGAAAAGCACATGGGAGAGCAAACTGTGCTGTTATTAATTTTCATTTTCTGTTTACTTTTCAAAGTATTGGTAAAATTAATCCCTTCTAATATGAAACTGCATTTAATCTGTCCTATCTCACTGCTGCTGTCCAACAAACAGATGATGTGAATTCTCTTTTTACTGTGTTTGGCTAAGTATGTAGGATACCAGGTATCAAGAGCTTTGTCTGATTGCCTAACAGTGCTCACTCCCTAAATTAATTCCTTGTTCCTTCAGTTATTTAATAGTCATTAAACGGAGAGATGGGCATCTGTGAATAAGAACGGCACCAATGCCCTAAGTACTCCTATCTCATTCCCTTCCTTGGGAAGGAGTGTAAGTCACGTAGGTGATGGCTTGATGGGGCTGTTAGCAGTGAGGAAGAGTGGGTTTTCATTCCTGTGCAGGCACCAGCAGGTCATTTAATTTGTACAGTGTCGGGCTCTGGGTGATTGTTTCCTTGTTTGTTTAGGCAGGGCTGAGTAGGCAAAGGACACTGTCTTGTTTCGTGGTTATTGCAGGCTAATGACTCAACAGGGATCTCGCAGTTATTAAGCCCCTTTGTCTCCGTTTATCACAGTCTGCCTTAATACTTTTCTGTCTAGGCAGTAAGCTTCTGCATTACTTTTTGCTCCATTAGGTTTTGCTGTGGTGGTTTGCAAATAACTGACCGGTGCATAGACAGATCCTTCTGAGCAGCAGCCAGCCCTTCCCTCAAGGCAAAGGCAGAGCATGGGTCTCCCAGTGAAGAAGCCTGTGTCTCTATAGAGATGCAATGGTGACCTGCAGGGACAGTGCACCAGGAAGCCAGTTAACAGCTGGAAACTTAAAGTCTTTTTGAGATTTACCTCACATGTAACCCCTTTGCATGCCAGGTATTAAGAGATGGAGCTCAGTCAACTGCCCTGGTATTTGAGCAGTAATTATCCTAAGGACTTCCATGATTAGGGTGCAGTATTCAGCACCATTACTGTAAAATAACACAGTACTTTGTCTTGCTTTAAGAAGGGTAGTGATGCTTTAAAATTAATGGCTGCTAACAGGAGTAATCCCATAATCAGGATAATGTTTTATACGCAAGACTATTTTTGTACAATGCCACTACAGTAAATGAGCCTATTCTGATAACATTGAACAAGTACCACAATTTTCCAGGTGGGCAACTTTGATTAGACATTGGTCTTTTTCTTTGGGAACTTAAGGTTCTGCTAAACAACATACTGTGCTAAATTATTTAGCACATTGAGTTTAAAATAAGATAATTCCTCTTTATAAATACTTATCTTTCCACTAAAATCCAGAAAGATGTTTGGTTTTATTTTTTTTGGTCCAGCAGTGCAAGGTTATAAATACCTAAATACCTAAGTATTCTGTTAAAATACTGCCTTCTCCAGCACTGTAAAATTGAGAACATTACAAGTTTTTGAGATTTATCTTAGGTCTAAACATATATGGTTAGTGTCATTTTTTCACCTGTTTTATTGAATTTAAGTTGGGGTTTTTTGGCTTTGGAGG
The DNA here is from genome assembly GCF_000690535.1 of Cariama cristata. Classification (NCBI taxonomy): domain Eukaryota; kingdom Metazoa; phylum Chordata; class Aves; order Cariamiformes; family Cariamidae; genus Cariama; species Cariama cristata. Next base: position 9,018 of record NW_009625152.1, on the reverse strand, counting down.
AAAACCAACTCAGAGGTGTGACCACATGTTGATCTTGAAAGCCATGAGATGGCTTCTAGTACTGCTTTCCATAACTCTGTTCATGGTGAAGAAAGCTGGGTTGTTGCATATGAATTTCACACATCTGGAGCAGGCACCTTTCTTCCTCTAGTATAAATTAGCTGTCTGGTAAGATTGGAGCATGCAGGTGCAACTAGTCCAATATGTCTACAAACTCAGCCAAACTCATGCAGGGATTTAAATTCAAGATCAGTCACTTGATTTTGGGCTCAAATCTGTTTGGGGAGCCACAGCTTTTAAAATACATGTGGAAGATTTGCGGTCTGGAGAACTTATGTGGAAGAGAGTGGCTGCTCAGCAGAGTGCAGGGAAATCAAAGTATTAAGCATAAAAATATGTCTTTTTAAGTTAGTGTTTGAAAATATATTTCCATTTTCTTCAGCAGCCATAATAATTTTATTTGATAAAACTGCTTTCAGCAGTAAATTCTAGAGATTAAGAATTAGCAGAATCATGTGTGGCCACAGACTGACTGAGTAGCAGTCAGATGCTGTGACATCTAAACTCAGAGCAGCTAGATCTGCCAGAGCACTGGCAAAGATGAGCATCACCTGCATCATGGCAGCATTTGAACCTGCAGCATTGTCTGCTTCCCACAATTCTGCACATATTTAAGAAGACAACGTACTTTTTGGCTTTTGCGGGTCCATGGGAATCTAATCCTGCTGCTCTGGGCTTACGTAGTGTGTCAGCATTACATCTTAATATGCATGTATAAAACATGCTTATATATGTACTATCCATTTTAATTACAGATAAGCTCAAACTCAGATTCATTGTTTTAGGTCCCTTTGAGAGGTTTTGCTGCTCTTTCTTTGTACATTATTAGTATCGTTTTCATGGTTCAATCTGTAAGATTTTGCTTCCTGAATTAACATCTGAATTTGACATTTTCTCGATAATAAATAGGTAGTGCTATGATGAAAGTATCCAGGAAGGCTACATTACATTCACTGGCAATTTATTTTAAAGACATGTGTAGTGTGTCCTTCTTCGCAGGCAGAGCTGATGCTATTCTATATAGCATATCTCAGTGCTTTTAAATCCTCAGGGAAATTATCTTTTAAATTACTTAAGGGGAGAAAAATAAAAAGGCAGCATGGCTTGACACAGAGGATTAACTGCTCCTACATAAGTTAATTTGGTTTAAAGATGTGATACTTTCTGGATATTGATTTGGATATTTTAGTTCTATAACTCATAAATTAGAGACAAACTTAGCACATTATGAAGACACTTGGCTGGATATTAAAATTTTAAAAGTACTTATGAAATAATTGCTAAAGTCCTAATTGCTCTGATATTCTGGAGTTTTCAAAAAAATGCAAAAAGAGAGTAGTACAGGAGAAGTGGGAAATAAATCAATTTCTAGAAAGACCAGCATCATTTGTTAAAGCAAACAAACAAATCCCACAGTTGAGGCACACCATCTGTGACTTTGTTATCCATCTCCTTTGTACTTGTTACACTGAGTTTTCTACAACCGATTCCAAAGAGACACGGGGATATTTGGCCTGTAGAAAGTTTAAATCTGTTGGATAGTCAGCTGTGGGAAAGTAAAACAAAAAGCTTGCATCTCTTGTAGAATCATTATCAGTAATCCTTGATGCATTTTTTTTAATAAAGAAAATTTTTCTGTTTTTTTACTTGAAGATTTAACTTTGTGTTCAGTGAAAAGAGTGTGCATTTTCAACAGATAAACAGAGTTTGGGAATGAATAATGCGTTAACAAAGTGTAGAGTAAATCAAACCAGAGTTCTGTTACAAAATATATTCGTATCTCACATCCAGTACAGAATTTTGCCTAACTGGCAAAACCCTTTTTCTAAAAAAAAAACCAGAAAACCAACCAACCCTCAACACCAACAAAAAAAACCCAAAAACCAACAAAAAAACCCCACCTCCAAAAACCCCCACAAACAACAACAACAACAACTGGATTTTTTTATATGTGCGAAGGGTGGCAGAGCCTTTGAAAAATGTGAACCCCCAAACGCTGCCAAGGATGGCACGTGGAAGTTGGTATCTCTAAGTTGTTGGTCATCGGGCACAGTGTGTTCATCAGCTCAGCTGCCTCTATCCCAGCTGTGGATTTGTACCACCGTAGTTCTTACACACTGCTGTGAGGCATCCTGGCTGCTTGGATGTTCTGCCTGGCTCAAACAAGGCCAGGGAGTAAGGGCTGTGCAAGATGGCTCATAAAGGGTTCTCAGGCGTTTCCTGAAGAGGATGCTACTGTTTTGCAGACAACAGCCTGCTGCTGGCAAATGGAGTATCCAGCCAAGACATGCCTTTCAGGAATGACTATAGGAAAGGGCTGGGACCTGGCAGGGAGCCCCAGAACTGTGTACCTATTATTTTCTACCTTTGCAATGATTCTGCTGCTTTTGCAGTCCCTGTGGAAATGAAGTTCAGCTAATTAACGGTAATGAACACCACGCTGTGAGGAATGTTGCAAATAAGTGAAGATTTGTGGAACAGATTCTAAGACAAATAGTCATGTTTTTCAACAGCAACAGAACCTAGTAATCTGAGGTTTGATTGTAGTTGCTATTACTTCCTTTTACTGATGTCTTTGTCACTTATATTACAGTTCTCCTACACTGAGTAGTTGTAGTCAGTTTTATTTAGCAGAAATCCTTTGATCACATTTGATTTCCTTTGTGCTTCAAGAAGGCAGAGCTTATGGTGTGCTTGTGCAGAGGGTTTCACATTTCAGACTACTTTTCTACTCTTTTTTTAATTGTCATGTGCATAAATTACTGCTGATCTTCTTTCATTTGCAGATTCTTGCCCTGGAGTTATGTAGTTTCCTACTGGTGAGTTTTGTTGCTTAGTTTTGAAACACCTGTCACTTTCCCAGGAGTTATTTCAATGTGTCTCAGGTTTTTTGACTTCCCTATGGAATTAATACACCTTTTTTTTGAGACTAATTATTTCTCTGTCTCAGTGTCATTATATTTGTTTTGCTGAAATGAATGTGTCATTAGAATTCCCTTCAAATAAGTCATAAGGGCTTGCCAGTTATACTGGGTGATGTACAGATCATGAATTAATACAATAGTGGTAATTAATTTCTTCTAATTTTCTCCTTTAAATCCACGGTATTACATGAGTAATTGTCAAAGATTCAAGACCTTTTCTAGATGCAGTGACTTTATTTCTGTTACTTTAAAATATGCTACCATTGTAAGAGGATGATATAAGGAGATCATGTTCAATTTTCTGGAATGTCAGTTGACACAGTTTCTAAAAGGAAATTGAAAGCAAAAAATACTCAGATCCATAACACAGAAAATCATTAATTGTTCTCAACTATTAAGAAAACCGAGAAGTTTTTATTGCTTCTCCTTTTAAGTCCAGTTAGTCTATATAGTCTATTGCAAATATGTGAGAGAGATGAAAAGTTAGTAAACTTTAAAGTAAGCTCTTTAGGTGGACTTCATCTGTCCAGCACAGCACGTCCTGCGCTGTAGTACTTTAAGCAACACCCTGAATTCAGGTACTGAGAAACTGAAACCTTTTTCCAGAAGTTGGTTTAGTGGAGAGTGAAGGGGAACCTGGAGGCACTTAAGCATTTTAGCTCTGACCTCTGCTCAGATTGTCAGGTTTTGGAGTCTTCAGAGTGATGATCTGGGCTCTTTACTCCTGCAGAGGACATAGGAAGGAAAAATAATGGTTGATATTAGCCAAGTTAGTCAATGCACAGTTCAACAATACACACTAAGCTGATGAACATGGAGTATTTTTCTCTATAGAATCAAATCTAATAGGATTCCAATATTTTAATTAAATTAAGTAAAAATTTGATTCCCCTTGCAGTTTAGTGATCAAGGCTGCATCAAATGACGTCGATCTGAGACTAGAAATGACATCTTTCACCTTCATTTTATGCTTACATTTCTCACAGCCATAATTCACGATTCTCACCAGGAAATAGGATAAAATTTATTTAAGAAAGAATTAATATACAGAAAATCTCTTGCTTAAATATTTCTTGTTCGGTTTCTCTCTTTGTTTCTTCTCCTTTAGGACCTTAATTGCAAAATTTTTTATGTAACTTCTGATGTATCTGAACATCTTGTGAGTTTTCCAAGTTTCCAACATTTCAAAACATTGATGATCCTTTTTCACAAACCCAGAGCAGGCACACGTCATCATTCCCTGTCTTCTGTGCAGTCAAATAATTTGAAACAGACATTTTCTTCTTAACAATTCTACTGTTGTGTTCTATTATTTTCTTATCAAAATAATTACGAGCCTCTACTATAATTAATATTTTTTCCACTTAGGCTTGTTTAAATAAGTGCCTAACAATTGACTTTCAAAGGACCCTTTGTTGCCTTGCTAAAGTTATGTTGGAGTGTTCCATGAAAGAGCTGAATCAGGTTTGATTCTTTTTTCTTTTCTTTCCTGCAGCCCTACCCGTTCACTTTCAAGTTTGTAGTTTCTTGCACTCTTTTGAATAATTACATCTTCATCTACCAAACTTTCTTTTTTCATTAAAGAACCTTGAATCAGTGTAATGCTGCCATGAAACTCAGCTGGTTTCCATATTTGTGTGTATTTTGTATGAATTTTCTTTCAAGGTAGCTGGTATGGCAGAGCTTTTTCTGAATGCTTTACCGTAACTGTTTTTCCCCCTCAAATGTGACACCCTTGGCATTTTTATTCTGTTTGAGAAGGAAAATTACATTGTTCAGAACACCATACTCTATGCTAGAATATCCAATAGCCAATTTTTAGCCCATTATCTTAAAAGCAGAGCTTTTGAATCAACCTCTGTCTCAGTAAGACTATGTGTTTATGTGGGTTAGAAGAGCTCTGGTATGTTGAGTAATCTGGTTCTATGGCATTTCCTACCCATTTCTCTTACTGCAAGTGCTGAGCCTTCTCATGTTCTAGGAGAATGCCGTACTTCTCACATAACGATTATCCTTTTACTAAACTAGTAATTCCAATTCAGACATAAAAGCCGTTCGAATAAAATGTACTAAGAAGGACCACTTCTGCAAACAGAAATTTGGCTTTGAGCCAGGATGAAAACAAAACAAAACACCCCAAAATCCAGGAAACCAGTGCTTCTGCTCATCATATAGCAGTTTCCTCTGTGAAAAATGGAAAGTGGCTGAACCTAAACATCAACCGTACGCATAGGAACATCTTACTTGCACGCTAGCTGTTCTTTGGTAAACCACTACAGCTCTGAAGCTAAGAATTGCAGTGTGAATGTTGTAATCAAACTAATATGAAGATACAAGTCTGAAGACCAGCCTAATTATGATAGTCCTACATCTTGCCAGTTAAGGTGCATTATGTGAAAACAGCACAGTTGAGAACCCAGCAGGAGAAGCAAGTGCTATTAAACACTCTAAAGCAACCAGAAGAAATACATTAATCTGTAAAGATGCCAAGTTTAACAATGCAAGAAGAACCACCAGAAGTAAATTGGTGTACATCTAAAAATAGAAATTTTAATGCAAGTGTGAATCCTGACAGAGTGACATATTAGACTCCGTTCCTAGATTAGTCTTAAAGTGGACAAGATTGTCCGTTTTCAGCTGTAGACTCTGGATTCATGCTGCTGGAGCAATCAGATGGTTGTCAGGCTGAGTGCTGGATACATTGAATGCTGGATCAGACTGTTGAAGGATGAATGAATGTTATTAGGGCTGCACAAGGCATTGTATATAAGACAGTATTTCACCTATAATGTAAATAATCCATATTTTCCTACTCTATATCTCTGTTCAAACATAGTTTACTTCCTCCTTTATGAAATTGCATTTTATTACAATTATATATACCTTTCAACAGTGTAATCCTGAAATTTCACTGTTGGAAATGTGTAAAATTCAGGGGTTTGTACACACCCCAGGAACTCTACAGCAACACTGTAATGCAAAGCAAGTATACTTCACTGAACACAAAAATTACTTTTAGTAGAAAAGAAAATATGTGGATGTTCGTTTCAGATGATGCAGACAAGACATAGCTATTCAGGTTGGCAACTTTGTCCTCTAATGATTTAATTTTGATGGCTGGTTTGTGAAATGTCTGTCATCAGATCTGCAGAAAAGAGGGAAAATCAGGTTGTCTTCATCATGCTGTATGCTGAAAGTGAAATGCTCTTCCCCCACAACTTGCATTAATGTCTGTGATACCTGGAAAACCTCAGGTAGTTTTGCAGTGATTATGCAGTGAAAAGTCCTATTGACCTGGCCAAATCCACTGCAGTGTCAGCAGCTCTCTGAATAAAAACTAAATTAATTTTGAAGGACTTCTATAGGTCTCAAGGACTGGTGGATCCGGTAGGTTACAATTGCTGGGCTGTAGTCCTGCTTTTGATACTTATTGCTGTGCATATTTTTTTTTAATAGTTATACTTCAGATTTATTCATCAGTAAAGAAAAAACAAAAAAACAAAACTCCAAACCACCAACTGTATATAACTACTTACCTTCCAGTTTTTAACATTTCTTAAATAATGCCTTTATGATTTCTGCTTTCCAGGGAGAGGGAAGATTGAGGGAGAACGTATGCAAATTCTCTGACATTAAATTCAAGGACCCAATTACTAGCATCGTATATTGGGGTCACTGAACTACCCAAACAGAGAACTGTGGGAAGGAGGGGATGAATATGGTAACTACCACACTCGGAGAGGGTGGGTGAAGCACTTGCTGGTGCTTCTAGTGTGTTCCTGGAGTCCACCCTGCCTTGTATAAGAGAATACAAAATTCAAAAGTAATAGAAAAGCAATATAAATGTGTTACAGTGACACTGTTGATAACACTGCCTGTAAAATTTAAATATATTGTGAATGACTTTAAATTAACAGCTCTTGGAACCATACCTTGTAAAACTCACTCATACGTGACTTAATTTTATTACAGTCCTGTTGCACATATAGTGCTGAAATTATACATGTGAAGAACATTCATAGTGGAAAAATGAGTTATTGGGTGTGTTTAACAGGTAAGATAATAGCAGTTAAACAATGTAATTATGGTAATCACGGTGTTAGAAAGCTGTGAATCAGTTGCTGTCACTGCTTTGCATTTTGTCTGAACACCTTTCCTTGAAAGCTGTCATCAGCAGTGAGGTTGTCTGGGAGAGGATGCTAGGGGCAGGGAGAGGGGAAGGGAAGATGTACTAGGCATTGATTAGATGCATTTCTCATTAATGCAACTACACTTACATGGAGGCATGACATATACTTAGGCTGCAAATTTAACAAGCAAGGCAGGTAAACAGATAGTTAACCTAACAATGAGCAGGACTAATCCTTTAGCAAGGGCAGGAATCCTTGTAAATGAACAATTATCTAAGGACAATCTCTTAAACCTGATTTAATTAGGATATGACTTGGCCGTTTCTTTGAGAAAACATTTGGCCGTCTGCTTCCCAAATACGACCATGCGACCCAAAAGCATACAAGTAGTATTCTTAGTGGTTTAGCAATAATAATTCTGTACCTGAAGAATCCTATGGAAAGATCTGCATAAGTATCAATGGAGGTTTTCTTTCAAAACATAGACTATAAAAAATAAAAGTGTTCAATATTTTGGAAGTCAGAGCTCCCCACAATATTGAGATTTGAGTATAAGTTTATTGAATTTGAATGTTTTTTTTGATTTTTGCTTTATGCACCAAAAGTTTTTTTAGAACTTTTGCTATGCAGAAGCAGCTGGAAAACTTTTACTTGTAATGAAACACTTGATAAAAACTCATATATACTCTCAATAGGTGTAAAAATCAAAAATCTAGTGAATGTTGGTTGTTTCAAGGAGTGATTTGGGCAGGTAAGGCTAATAATTTTCTCAGTTTTGTGTGTGTGTGTTTTGTTTTTTTTTTTCTTTTCTGTTGTGTGTGTGTAAAGCAGGTGTAAAAAAGCTATGCTGCAGACACATGGAATTTTAATCTTCTTTCCAGTCACATACTATCAGGTGTAAATTTCTGCCAGGCTGGCAGGCAGTGAAGTCAGGCCCCATGGGAATGCAGCCCCTGACTGCGTGACTGGACAGTGATGCAGGAATACCCGGATGGATGGCTCTGCCGGCCACAGGATCTCTAAGGATCTTGTTAGCTCTTTGGAAGGAGATAACTTTCCATCTTCTCACTGCTGTCCACTGGTAGCTCCAATCTCTCTATAGCTTTTTACTTCCCAAATGGCTAAATTGACTGTTGTGGAGATTATTCCCATCATCACATTATTTACATCCAAAGTGCATTGATGTCAAGGACAGACCTTCATTCTCAGTAAAGTACTGTGTATACTGATCACCTCTGTGGAGAATCCCCGGAACATTAACAGGGCCCATCTTCTGATATAGTCAGAGATATTTTTTCCTTTTCTCTTTTTTTTTGTGGTATAGTTTTTGTATAATAGCCATAATCTTTATTGCTTTGTGGTACATAGTGCTTGCCGTAAATGGCTATCAAGATTGATTAAATGCCTGAGCTTCAATGTACCTCCCATAAATGACTATCAGGATTGATTAAATGCCTCAGCTCCAATATTTAATCAAACTCACCAGCTGTCAATTGCTGTATACTACAAAATCATGAGATTATTCCTTAAATGTGATGCAATAAACAAAATCCTTCATAAATCAGGTACAGTATCGTATATCTTTATATCTTCTTTCCTTTTAACTAGGGAAGAAGAGCATGGGCAATGTTGACTGCCCGTGATAATTTTGTGCTGTAGTTTTTAAAAGTTGCGCTACATAAAAAGTATTTTCTTTTTCCTAACATTTGTGTCAGCGAGAATTATTGCCATGTCTCTACCAATTAAAATCAAAGATGTGTTAGACTAAACCCACTAAAGGTTTCATGTTCACCAAGGATTTTTTTAGGATATTTTTTGTTTTGCTGTAAAACTATCAGGAAAAGACTAGTGGAATCAGCAAACCATTGGAGCTTGTTGATTGACTTGGGGTGTACTAGGGAGCC
>NW_009625151.1:0-10295 GCF_000690535.1 Cariama cristata | reverse complement strand
GGTTGCTGGGCGGGGAGCGGGCTGCTCCGGCCCGGGGGCGACCCCGCCGGGCAGGCCTGGGGCAGCTCTCACCGGTTGGTGTGGGAACACGCAGGGATTCGGTTAGATAGCCTCGGGTTTTATGTTGTTTGCGGTTTTCGGTCACTGAGCCCTTCTAAGATGGAGTTTCTGAAATACTTCAGTGGAACATCGGCATGTTACTTTGGCTAACTGCAGAGACACTGTCGGGACTTGCAGTTGTATTGAGAGTGTGGCTTGTGAATCTTGCTAATAAAGCAGCAATATGGAAGTTTTTCTTGTAACGCTGAGCAAGGGGAAAAGAGGAATATTATTGAATCTTTTCTGTATCAGCCTAGTGAGGAAGATGGTGTTGGATTTTCAGCCTATTGATCTTATTTTCAGTACTTGTAAGAGTTAGGATTTTAAGTAACAGAACTGTGACCTTTGCTGATTCAGAGATAAGTTGAGTAACTGGTATGAGACATGCTCTGTCACCTAGCTTTACTTGGTTGTTTTCTCAGTTGCTTTGTCATGTGTTCTGGTCTAGTCTGCGGGATGGGCTGAATATGAGTGTTTCTCATGTTGTGGTGAGATCACATGCAGAACGAAAGTTGTTGGTTGTGCTTTCCTAGCTCAAGCTCCACCCTCTTAAGCAACACAAGTGAGAGGTCCTCTGAGTTTGGACACTGTTATTTGGGGTGAAGCTGAAACTGGTTATTTCCCTCACTTTAAAAGTTCAAATTAATTTCTTACGGGAGCAAAGAAGTTACCAAGATGTTCTTTCTCCTTTTGCCTCCTATACTCCAGGATAGTAGTGGGATATCTGACCGTTCTAGCTCAGAGCTTGCTTTGCATTTGGCATGCCTGCATGTTATTAATAGAAATAATTTGTTCTCGCACAGGTCCACAGAGTTGGATTCTAACTGGAACTGGTTCCAGCTGAGGTGTATGCAAGTGGGCAGCAATGCCAACGCGGTGAGGAGCCTCTGTAGGCATTTTACTTGCTTTCCTTCTTGCTAATCCACATCCCCTGTTTCTTGTCCCTTTTCCTCTGTGTGGCTTTCTGGGTAGCAAGCTCTCCATCTATTTTGGAAGTGTGTAATGAGGGGAGGTGTTTGTCAGGTGTGCTTGCATATCAGACTGTGACCTTTGAATGTATTGCTTGCTGATGTGCAGATTTGTTATTTCCTTACATCTCATTTAAATGTGAAACATAGTCCTCTTAAATGAAAGGAGTTAGTAATGCTGATCAGTTTGAAAGCTCGTGCTCAGCAATGTGACTCAGAAGCATCCTCCTGTGGAGGACAGGGATGATTTTCTTAGTCCTCGGGGGCCTGGAGTGAGACTTCTTGGAGAAAGCTGATCAGTGACTGGTTGGTTCACGCCGTGTGCTCAGTTTTATATCCCCTGTCTCTGGGAAGCTTCCTTTTCCTGTTGAGTTTGAATTATGTCTAATGCTTACTTGAGTATGATCTAGCAGTCGGGAGACTGAGCGTTCTTCTTTTTTCAGACTGCTTTCTTCCGCCAGCATGGCTGCACTACCACAGATGCCAATGCTAAGTATAACAGTCGAGCTGCCCAGATGTACAGGGAGAAGATCCGGCAGCTGGCAAGTGCTGCCATGGCCAAGTACGGCACTGATGTAAGTCTGAGCAGCTGTGTACTGTTAGACGTGTAGCGCTGGATGCCGAGTCTTGTAGGATATCTTCTTTTTTCCCCTCTCCTCTCTTCAGCTGCTTATAGATGGACTGAGTGGAGCCCCTGGGCACTCCCCTGACAAGAGCGATGCTGATTTCTTCATGGAGCACACACAGGTGAGAAGAACTATCTAAACCAGACAGCCTTAACAGCTCTGAAATAGCCAGCTGTTCAGCCAGGAGCAGTCCCACGTAGTTTGGAAGGACTCTTAAGTTGTATACTCGTTCAGTACTAACGTGGAAGAGCTAGGATTCAGTCATCAGCCTGGGACATAGTCACAGATCTAAACGATCCCTCATGGGGCCTTGTAGTATCCTTTTGAGACCATCATATCTTCAAGGAATACTCAGAGCTACCAGCTACTCCCTGGAAAACGGTTTGTGTGCTGCGTTAATGCATAGTCTTTCTGTACAGTTAAAGTGAGCACTGGCTATTCCTTTGAACTTCGGGTTTAGTCAGCTTTTGAGTGTATAGACCTTGGTAAAGCGGATTTGGGCAACTGTTTGCCCGGTGCTAGGTGGACTATTCACTCTGAAGTGAATAGAGTAACGTGAGAACTGGCTGTATGGAAATAAAGACAGTAGAAGCTGAGACTTATCTTTTTCCAGGAAAACTCATTCACACTCTTCTAGATTTAAGCTCATCTCCTTAACCTGCGAAGGCCCCACAGCACCCAACTCTGATACTACTGTCAAGTGATACTCTCATTCCTCCTGGCCCTCCATTCAGCTTAGTTTCTGTTCTTTTTCTTTAATTTTTGTCCCGGCGAAGGGAATGTGCACTTGTCCATACATTACCTTATCTTCAATGAAGGCATAGTCTGGAGTTTAAAACACGTTTCCTTTGGCCTAGAACTGAATACAGGTCACTAAACCTGAAGTAAGTTCAGGATTGTTGGGTTCATTCATCTTCTGCAAATCACTGGAACAAGCATCTCCTTGCAGTCTTCCAGTACCTGGGATGTAGCAGATGCCAGCCAGGATCCTGCACAGTCTTCCCTGGAGGTGGAAAAAGCAGCAAAGTCATCAGAAGGCAGTGAAGTGTCAAGTGAGTTCCCTGCTGAATAATTTTCCCAAGAACTTGACTTCATTTCCAGGAGCATACGCTTCTGTACCACAGTTGGAAGGGCTGAGCTTTTCCTTTGGCTCAGGCTTGAAGGAATGGAAGTTCTGTGCACTCTGTAACATTTAGTTATGTTTAGTTAAATTAGTGGAGACTTCTAAAAACACTGCTCTGTTTGGGATCAGTTCTCTGCTTTTCCTGAAAAGCTGTTTTGGGGGTTAGCTGCCCCACTTCCCTGCTTGCAGACATAATTATTTGTTTAAAGACTCTCTTCTATCCCTTGAATTTGGTGGGTCTGGAAATGATCTATGAATATAAAGCAAAAAACTGTTTCTAGGGTGAATGACAAGGAAACCAAGAATCTGGGGGCACAGCTGTAATTTGAAACAGCTTTGTGTATTCCCCTGCAGAGTGTTTGCTTTCTTTTTCAAGTGTTAAAAACATTGCAGAGGGAATAGCTTGCTCCGTGGAGATGTAAAGTCATTGTGCTTGGGAAATTGCATGTTTCAGACTGTAACTTAGCTTGTTTGGGCTGGGGGCAGAGGAGGTAAAAGAGATGTAGTGGAACTGTGAGCACACTGAAAAGGGTTGTGAATCTCTCTGCTGAATGTTCTCTTCTGGTTTTGTGCCCACAGATTCCAGCCAGGGCCCCTCTATTGACTTGTTGAGCACATCTCCTAAAGCTCCTCTAGGTAAGTAAGAGTCTTTGCTATCTTGCAGATCAGTCTTGTTCTTATACCTGCTGTTCAGTAGTAAGCTCAGCAGAGCTGGAACTGATGAGCCAATTTCCAGATCATCTAAAGGAGCGTATCTTCCTGTGGAGCCAGTACTGAGGATCTCCCTAAACCCCAAAACCAAGCCACAGTTTACTGGAGGTTTCCTTCTCCTTTGGTTGATCAAGTTCAAAGCTTGTTCTCATTTTTTGAGCTTTGGGTAAAACTTGGCATTTGCTGATCAAGGCCACGTGGCTGTGTTGTTTGGTTTTTTTTGGTTGGTTTCCCCCCCCATGCCACCCCTGGCCAGAAGCTTTGGAGACAAATGAATTTTTAGCTTCCATAGTAATAGGGATTTGTGTCTAATTCTCCCCTGCCATTACTGCCCTGGCTGCACACAGAGCATCTAGCTGGAGCTTCTTTCCTCATTGAAAATGTGCTCCTAGCTGTCGTGGTTTAACTCCAGCCGGCAACTGAGCACCACACAGCTGCTTGCTCACTCCCCCTCCTCAGTGGGATGGGGGAGAGAATCGGAAGGGTAAAAGTGAGAAAGCAACTCGTGGGTTGAGATAAAGACAGCTTAATAGGGAAAGCAAAAGCCACGCACACAAGCAAAGCAAAAGCAGGAATTCATTCCCCACTTCCCGTGGGCAGGCAGGTGTTCAGCCATCTCCGGGGAGGCAGGGCTCTATCATGCGTAACAGTTACTTGGGAAGACAAATGCCATCACTCCGACTGTCCCCACCTCCCTTCTTCCCCCAGCTTTCTCTGCTGAGCATGACGTCATATGGTATGGGTTATCCCTGGGGTCAGCTGGGCTCAGCTGTCCCGGCTGTGTGTCCCCTCCCAACTCCTTGTGCACCCCCAGCCCACTCGCTGGTGGGGGGGGCTGAGAGGCAGAAGAGGCCGTGACTCTGGGTAAGCCCTGCTCAGCAATAACAAAAACACCCCTGGGTTATCAACACTGCTCTCAGCACAAATCCAAAAACACAGCCCCATACCAGCTACTGTGGAGAAAATGAACTCTACCCCAGCCAAACCAGCACACTAGCCCACAATGGGTTCATCCTGGGTGGAAAGCCTGTGTCCTGAAGTGTCTGTTCATTCCCCGTGTTTTATGTCTCTTCCTCAGACATGTCCATGTGTCTATCAACACAAGGGCCTGCTCCTGCCAGAGGTAACTGGCTTACAGCTGGCCTGCACTAGCTGCTTGTGACAACTCTGCCTGCCCCTTCTGTGATTCTGCCTTCAACTCTAACTTTTAGCTTCCTGTGCTTGGAGGGAGAGAATGAGCCAAAGCTTACATGTATCATATTGGAATCTAAACCAGCTATTCCGTATCTGGAAGGGGATCTTATTGACATTTCTGTTAAATGTTTCCTGACAGTAACAAAAAAACAAAACAAAAAAAAACCAAAGCAAAAACCACCCAAACGACCCCAAATCAAATGTTAGGAAGAGCAAGCTGAAAACAAGTCTTGGATAGTGTGAATGTTTTGAACCCTCTATTTCAAAAACTTACGGTAAGGCCAGAAAATATACGGGAAAGGCTGTCAAGAATGATCTGACGTATGGGTTGACAAAAGTCATGTGGGTGTAGAAAGTAAGGAGACACTTCTGTGGAAGAAACGCCCAACAAGGGCAAGAAGAGAGTTTGGAGCTACATGTTGGAAGCTGGGAAAATGTTCTGGGCAGTGTCTCCCTATTTGCTTTGTTCTTACACTTTTCCCCAGGCATCTGCTGCTTGGCTGGACCTTGGCTGGTTTTACAAGTATGGCATGCTTCATGCCCTCAGAGTGACAGGTTCCTGGTGCAAGGTGTTGGGGAACCTGTTGCTTTTACAGCTCGCTGCACTTCACGTCCATTTTGTTGTTGGTCTGTTGATGTAAACATGAGTTTAGGGTTCTTGCTTCTTTGTCCATAAGGCATTGGTGAGGCACCAAGCTTCCTATGGCTCTGAAGCTGCATTTTCTTGGATTGATGTATGGAATAAATCTAGTCTTTCGCTAGCTACCCTGATCCCTACTGGATAGGGTCACCAACTGCATGAGGAGCTATTCAAAGGTCTTAATCCCCTTACAAGTTTCTCCAGCAATGGACATGCTTCTCTAGGCCACCAGCCTGCAATCGTGGAGCTTCTAAGTGCATCTTTCTTGGCTGGGTGAAGTCACCCAGGCTTCTGATGTGAAGCTGCATGGTGTGCCCTGGATTCTGTAGCAGCTGGACTGTGGTGGATGTTCATGTGGGTTGCTGACTAATTTTGGTTTCTTAAATTAATTCACTTCTGCTTATTTGCTGCTTCCCTCCTCTTGCAGAACTTAAATCCTCCCTTATTGGAAAGAAGAAGCCAGGAGCTGCCAAGAAAGGGGTATGTCTGTGCTCTTGTTTTATGGAGAGGAGGCAGAGCATGTCTCGTATTACTGCCGTCCTTTCCCTGGCCCTTGCTTTCTGCCCTTAACAAAGCTGTGTACCGAGAGATCTATTTGGGGAAGGGAGAGCTTTGATTAAATTACTGCTTATTTTGAAAGATAGCTTGTGTATTAAGGGACAAAAGCAATGAGGTTTTGGATCGTTATGTGTGGTCGGAAGTGTATGTGGCTCATCTCTTAGCACTGGCCACTGGTGGGTTAACTCTTGGGCATTCTTCCATACTCTGTTGCATGCTGTATTGGGTCTGTAGGTTGTGACTACTACACGTGGGGACCGAAGGCCTGATCAGTGCAGCAAGGAGTAGGATTCTGGTTTTCTTCTACGATGAACAATCTAGGGTGAAGAAATTGCCTTTATTTGTTTTTGTTATTCAAGTTGGGTGCAAAAAAAGGTCTCGGAGCCCAGAAAGTGAGCAGCCAGAGCTTCAGTGAGATTGAGCGGCAAGCCCAGGTGGCAGAGCAGCTGCGGGAGCAGCAGGCAGTGGAATCCAGGAAACAAGCTGAGGAGTCCATGTAAGTGCCCTGTTTGGGCTGAATACCATGCATACGTAAGGCAGAAGTAGTATGAGGTCAATGCTGTTCAGCCTAGCACCTCTTAATGTGAGTACAGAACATGGTGCATGATAGGATGAGCAGTAGCTATAAGCCAATACGGTCCTTACAGCAGGCCACAAGTTATACTGCCATATTTTATTCAAATTAGCACCCTTGGAAGAGTTGAAGGAGCAGATATGGGAGTATTTTGTGTTTCTGTTGACCTTTGGACAGGACTGAGAAAGGCAAAGGCTGAACTGGATGGGGCATTCTGTCGGGGGGGAGGCGGCAGGGCAATGCTTACAATAAGGAAATCATGGTTAGCCAAAAAAGAGTTGAATCACAGTGGAGGCAAGATGGGAAGATAAGCAGTAGCTTCTATGCAAGGATTTTTGGCAGAGCTGTTGTGGAAATGGGTGTTTTGATGGATTGTCAGGGCTATTCTCCTCCTTGCCTCTCCACAGCATGGGCTGCAGGGGAGGGTAGTGAGCTGGTACCCACCATCTCTCTTTCCTTTAGAGTCACCTCAATGCGACTGGCTTATCAGGAACTGCAGCTCGATAGGAAGAAGGAAGAGAAGAAACTTCAGAACCTTGAAGGGAAGAAGCGTGAACAAGCAGAGAGGCTGGGCATGGGCTTGGTGTCCAGAAGGTACTTGGCTGTGGGTGGCATAGGACAGACAGGTGCCTTGGAAGCACCCGGCTCTGGAAAAGTTTCCTGAAGGCAGTAGCTTGCTGCTCTTGTAACAGATAAGGAGCTGGATTAAAGTGCTCATATGCTGGACTATGTCTAAAACTGCCTCAGGCCCCAGAAGGAATGGGCACTCTGTGCAGAGGTTCTAATTCTCATTTGAGCTTTTCCAAAGGAGTGTGTGGCCTGTCAGTGCCTAACCCTAGAGCCCTGCCGCTTGACAGATGTCCCCCTGCAGAATACTTCTCTTCAGAAGTTTTGAGGCAGACTGGTTGTAGGGGCTGGGTGCTGTCAGAGCCATCAGCCCTGACTGCCTGTCTCTTGTGCTAGTTCTGTTTCACACTCGGTGATGTCTGAGATGCAAGTAATTGAGCAGGAGACACCGCTGGCTGCAAAATCTTCCCGCTCCCAATTGGACTTGTTTGAAGATGCTGGAGGTTTCACATCTGGACCCCCCAAGTAAGACTTAGCTTCAGTGTAGTCTTTCGCTTATTCCTGAATTTAATGTCTGGCCTAAATTGCCTATTTTTGGTACCTAGGTACAAATATAATCCCTTTTCATTCGAAGATGCATTTGGCTCACGATGGGAAACGGACTCTTCATGGGGTATGGACAAAGAGGAGGAACCTGAGGTGACCATTTCAAGTATTCGGCCAGTTTCAGAGAGGTAACGTGCCTGCCACTGCTGCTGTACCTTCCTTCTGTGTGTGGGACAAAGGGATAGGTCTGGGAGCTGTGGGGAGAGATGCTGCTGTGTTATGACAGGAGCCTTGTGCTGCAGAAGTTGACTTGCATGGACAAACCCAAGAAAAAGGGCCTTGAGTGAAAGAGGCTTGGGCACTTCTTTGCCTATCGTGTCCCTAAGTTTGATACAGCCTTTATGATCATCAAGTGCTGGCTGTCCTGAGGTGGGGAAAGGAGAACCCTGATGGTAGCTAGCACTTGAGGTTTTGTTGCTTTCCTTTGATCGGATGGGGTCCGAGAGAGAAATCTGTTTCTTTACTATGTTGGTGACCTTAAGCTTGAGGTGTCTCCTCTCTTCTTTCCTCAGACCCACCAGTAGGCGGGAGACGGAGAACAGGCCATCCATTGTGGAATCCAATGAAGCTCGGCAGAAGTTTGCAGGGGCTAAGGCTATCTCTTCAGATATGTTCTTCGGGCGGGAGGCAGATGCCGAGGTAGATGCAATCTGCAGTGCTTAAGCTGGTACAGCTCTGGCTTTATCTCCTCCTGTTTGCTCAAGTCCTACTTTGTTCCCTTCCTTTATAACCTTTGTGGTTTTGTTTTGTTTTCTGGTGCAGTATGAAGCCAGATCCCGACTGCAGCAGCTCTCGGGCAGCAGTGCCATCAGCTCTGCAGACCTGTTTGGCGAGGCCGAGAATGTGCACTCAGGTTTGTTAGCGCTCAGCGGGTTGAGGAATGGGGCAGCTTTGGTGGACCTAGACTGGAGGGGGTCAAGTTGCTCTCTAGAGCTGGAGGACTTCAGGCTAACTCCTGCTGGTTCTCGTAGGTGGTGTGTCAATTGGAAATGTCCTGCCTGCAGCTGACATTGCACAGTTCAAGCAAGGAGTGAAATCAGTTGCTGGCAAGATGGCTGTCCTAGCCAATGGGGTGATGAACTCCCTCCAGGTGAGGTTACATTATGGCACCTTCAGACAGGCTATCGTCATGCTCAGGGACTTCCAGTACACCTTGGCTTCTGCTGGAATTATCATTGTCTTTTCAAATTGCTTGGAAGGCCCCAGGTAGAGACCTGTCTTTTGTAGCTGATGACTATGCTACAATAGCTAAGCAATTCCAGGTGGCCAGTGAACTCTGCGTGGCCAACCTTACACTCCTGCTGGACAGGACACCTTGTTATGTCAGATACGCCTTTTCCCGCAAATCCCAGGCAGAACTTCAGAAGTTAAGGCCATTTTACTTCCTGCCTTTGCATAGTGTCCTGCCTGGGTAACCTTGCACTGCTTTCAGTCCCAAACACCCCAAGACCTTGTTATCTGTCTCTGGAGTTTGCCTGAAGTGTTGTAGCGTGGTGTCGATGTGTTTCCTCCCCAGGATCGTTATGGCTCATATTGATGACCCAGGGACTGCAACTCAAAGGGAAGCCAGCAAGAGGCACTGATGCCACCTTTGCCTGGAGTAAACTCTGCAGGATTGTCTTAGTTTGTCTGGGGTGGGTGGGGAGGGGAGAAGGTAAGCAGAGGGTGCCAGGACATGGCTGTGCCCAGGATGCTTTCCAAATATCTCTGGCTTCCACTCTATTAAAATTCAGTGTGCCCTCATACCCAGTACTATCCACTACCCAGTGGAGACAGGCCTTCTTACAGGGTTAAACCTCACTGCTGTAAAAGATAAGACAGGAACTCCTGGGCTGCCCTCATCAGTGCTCCTGTCCTTGGCCCATACCTTAGCTCACCAAGTGACAGAAGAAAGGGGAATGCTGTTTTTCTGAAGATCATATTACCTGGTTCCCATGGATGTGACTGGTTTTTTTTGTTCTGCTCAGTGCTCTCAATCCATGGTCCTGTGGAGTCCTCTGTATTCGCAGGGTCTGACTTTTACCATGGGATAATCCTTTTTACTGTCTTGTAAACCAGCATATATCGATGCAGGTGAAAAAATCAAAGCAAAGATTATTTTTTTAGCTTCTAATTACATCATCAGCAAAAAAGGCCCAGGTAAAGAAGTACTGCAAAGATATTAACTGGTTCCCTGGTTATTTTGTTGCCTAGTGTTGGACCAAGGTCAAAGTCTTGAGCCTCTGACTTCACCATGAGGTGAACTTCTGAAGGGCAGCAGTGCGTGAGGACTGTCATTTTAGTCCTGTTCAACTTGGCTCTCTGCTCCTGACTCTGGTTTTAACAAGAGCATGTTTTTCTCTTCCTTGGACTGTGGTGTTGAGGATTGGGTAGTAAGAAAAAGGGGGAAGAGGGGCTTGTAACGCACTAACTATTGGCAAAAGGAGAGGCCGGGGATGTTCTGAAGCCCTCTCTCTGGGGCTGTTAACAGGCTTGGAAGGGCTGTGGTACTTCCAGGGCTGGGCGCGGGAGGGGAAGGGTGACTCTGCCGCTGTACGCAGAGGTTTCGGCGCCCTTGGCCGCTGCGGTGGGGCAGCAGGGGGGATAAGGATGGGGCTTTCCTGTGGCTTTGTGCCCGGTGCCCCGGCGC
>NW_009625150.1:6013-23198 GCF_000690535.1 Cariama cristata | reverse complement strand
AGCCGGGTGTGAAGCGGGGAGAGGCCCCCCGGGTCCTCGGCAGTGCCCCTTGCCGTGATGCTCAGCCGGGCCGGGGCCACACATCGCGGGGTGTCTCCTCTCCCCAGGGGGCTTGCAGCCTGATGGAGGAGGGAGATGTCACGGGAAACCGGGCTGCAAACGGCGTTCAGGCAGAGCCCTGTGACACTGCTATCCTGTACTGCTACGCTGCTTGTTTTGTTCGTTTTCCGGTAAGGCTTACAGATAGTCTCCCTGCTCTTCTTAGCAGGCTCGAACTGGAAGCAGTAACACCGCTAGTGCAGATCTTTCAGGCTGGACTAGACAGGACCGAGGTTTGTCGCCCAGTTTTGCCTGCTGACAAATTTGGGGACCACCAAGCGGAGTCGGAGGGCCCTGTGGTCTTTACTCAGAACGCAAGAAATGGCTTTCAGCAGCAGCACTGACGAGAGCAACTGGGATTACTCACAGTGCGGTTCAAAAAGCCAGAGGCCACAAATATCCCTATGATTCATACAAGACTTTGCCAGATGGTTTTACGTGTTTGGAAGTCTGAGGCTTCTTCAGAAGAGAACTAGCACAAAATAACTAACTTTTGACAAGACACACAGCCACTTCTTAACAAGTTGTAAAGGAAGAGGAAACATTTCATGCTCCACCTATGCCGAGCAGAAGTCCAGCACAATCCTCCCCCACCCCATATGGAGTGGGACAGAATGTGAAAAAAGCAAAATTACAAAACAAGCCATAGCTATATTCAGCAATAAGAGTTTGCTCCTATAAAAGACAACACTTTGCAGGAGGCTAAATTTTTCTGGCAACAACTGCATATGCAATGTGGATGTTATCTTTAATAGTTCTTATTCATAGAGAAGCAAAAAGCACATCACTTCCTTGGATGGAGGCTGAACTGAATCACTGTGTGGTTTTTGCTTTACTTGGGCTGTACCAATTTTAGGACAATCAGTTATTACTCTCACTTTGTTCTAATTTGTTTCAAACCCCATTGTTTTGCTTAATGTCAAATCATCACTAATGAGAGGGCCTGGATTGCACAAGATGCCCAAAGGCACATCTGTTTTATGCAGACTAAATATTTATTTGATCTAACCTCCCTGTATTTAGGAAAGGTTAGGCAAACAAACTTGCTACAATTTTTTTCCCCCAACGAAAGCACTGACACTTTAACCTATTTTCAAAATCTTTCTCATAAACAGTAAATGGATAAGAGAACATATTTGTAATTTGTTCCAACTTTTTTAAGCTTCCTAAATTTTGATGTAACTGAGCTTGGATTTATTGTGATGTATCCTGCTAGCGGGTAAGGAAGCATGTCTTGCGCATAAACCTGCAAGAGCACTGGAATGGCCACAGTGGGTTGGAACGATGGCCGAGGTGGCACAGTGTGCTGTTTCCAACGGTGGCTGGTCCTCTCCTGGGAAGATAACCAATTCTGCAGCTCTTTTAGCTAAAAGTAGTCTATTTCTGCTCTTGATAGACAAATTAATGGAAGAAAAATCCAATTGCTTTCTTAATCCATATAAGCTTCTGGCATCTACAGCTTGGTGTAGTTCCACAGTTTAACTTCATGCTGTGTGAAAATCACTTCTGTATGTTTTGAGCCTTCTGTCTGGTATTTCCATTTGATGTCCCTTGACTTCTGCATTAATTAACCATGAATTATCATTCTCTCTTAACTATCTCCATGCCACTCCTTGTTTTATAGATTTGTATCGCAGATTCCCTGCACTACTACCTCATTCATCTCTCTTCTAGGCTGTGTTCGCCAGGTGCAGTTTCATAGTACCTCAAACAAATGTAAGCTGGAGCTTCCATCTCTCTACCTCAGACTGCGCGTTCTTGCTCTCGGATTTCAAGTGCTCCAGGTTGTGAACTCCTGCTAAGTCCAACTCTTCCCTCACCTCTTCCTTTATGCCCTCCCTGTCAGAAACCTCCTCATCAACCTCTTCTTGGCCCTGGACAAGCTGGCTTTGCATGCCACAGCAAGAAGCTCAATGGGATTCCTGGTGCCTGCGAGGCTTCTCCACTCATGTCCCCACGCAGGGCATTGCTGAATGACACCCAGGGTCAGTGGCATTGTCAGGGGTGCTCAACAAAATGCTTTCTTTGTTTCAGAATGATGAACATCTAAATCAAATTAATGATTTCAGCAAAGTTGGAAACAAATTTTGGTTAATTACAATCTAAGGAAAAAATAAAACCTGTCAGGTTATACTTACGACTCCTAAAATGAAAGTTAATACAGAGAGGGCGTCCAAGTGAAGAGTCCAATATACCTTGTTCTGTGGAGGCTTTAGAAACAGCACTAGGGGAAACCTTTCCTGTAGCTACAGGCATGCAAATGCCTAACTGAATTATGTAGGATTTACTGCTGTAGCAGCTGCTTTTATTTGTCATAAGAAATAGTTATGTTTTAAACTAGTTCTTTGAAAGCTTTCAAACATTCTTGTTCGAAAGCAAAGCAAAAACGGATTTATTTGCTCTCTATAAATAAAGCTATGGTCAACTAGCAACACACTGAGGATAAGTGGAATGCTTCCAAAGGCTTCAAAACAGGTAGCTAAGAAAAGCAAGCCTGTTGTCAGGAAGCTTATATTCACTACAAGAGCTCAGAAACGCCTTTGCAAACGTTTTAGGAATCCACAAACAAAAACTAAAATTGCCTTTATATAACAGTATGTCACACTATCTTCAAAACCAAATCTGAAGGAAAGGATTCTTGTTTTCTCTCGTGTTGCAACTGCTTAGTACGTTTCCAGTAAGAAAAACCCAGCAATGATCTCTGTGGCATGGGATCAGTATAATGAAACTTCCCAGACAGCACAATCGTTCTGTACCAATGCTAATTTTCATCCTCATCACCGAGGTCAAAAAGAAGCAAGAGAAAGGTATGTTGAGGAGAGACTAAAGCCCATCTAGAAGGTCTCTGTTTTTCACCCATGATCCAGGGCAAGCTTGGAAATAGTCAACAACTTCTCACCTCATTCCTGATAAGAGCAAAGGGATTGCATAATGTTAACATTTTTAATCTAAGTAGTAATCAATATGTGGAGGCTTATGGGTTGTTTATTTATATTAGGAGCAGTGACTGGTGAAATCAACTCTTTGATGCAATCCTATTTCTTCACAGACTGTACGGTTAGAATCAAAACAACAGAAAACAAATTTGGTACACAAACTTTGCCGTTTTGTAGCAAGCACTACAAAAAAGTTGCCTGAGTTTCATCTCAGGCCAGTAAAGTTTTAATGTGTTCCTTTTTTTAAAAAATTGAATTTCTGCTACTTCTCAATAAACTTAGATCACATCATAAAAACAAAAAAGCTGAAGTATGGTAGACCTCCACATTAACCCTGCTCATCAGGAGTAACATATTTTTCTTCACTCTAGATCTTTTTAAACTGACTCTCTAGTTTTAAAAGAAAACACAACAAAGCCAACCTGGCGGTCAGTCATACACATTTGGTGACACAAAGGATTATTGATCTCGCCAAAGAAGTGCATTTCAAGGAGGAATTTCAAGTAGGGGGGAATTGAGGGCTGGCCTATTGAATAAAGGGCAGGGTTCTAGGAGAAGGGGGCTACTTCCAAATGTCTGAATTGTTTTGTTCTTTGATGCTTTTTTGTTTGAGCTAGTTCCATTCCTTTCTTGCTCTTATACATGAAACCAGAATGCAAAATTATCTGCAAATCTGTTTATAACAGTTGCCATAAAATAACCGATTTCTATATTTTACATAAAGAATAAAAAAATCTTTATCACATCTAGTCTCTACAGCCAATATACTGGGCCTTTTAGGGCAGGAGCAGGGGGAAAGTAGAGACAAAGTTTGATAGATCTTCTGAACTAAAAACATTTAGTCACTTTTGTTACCCTGATCTACACAAATATGCCTTCTCATTTTGAGTCATTACGCAGAAAAATGTACAGCAACTTGCAAGCATTGAACATATGCTGGCATTACATAATTACATCTTTGGTTTAAGCCATATTCCATGCATGAAACAGAAACATGTACCTGCTCGCAGACATAACATTTGTATTCTGTGAAAACATCATGTTCATGACCTGCTCAGATCTGCACGGAGTTCAGAGCTACTTTCTTTTCCAGAGGTAATGCCTGACAGTAACTTTCTGCCTGTTTAGGCAGCAAGAGAGACGACTCACTGTAGTATTACCCAGATACCTAATACGCCCCACAACACTTAAATATCTGCAGCATTTCAGAGACTGTGATATACTCAATTAATTCATCAGACATAGGGGGCTGCACTACATATCAATATGTACAGCCCAGTAGGCTTCAAGCTATGATGGCACACATATTCATGGATTTGTGCTTGGATTTTGATTTTTTCATCCAAGTGGGCACTTAGTTATTTAATGATCTTGGGTCAAATCAGCACTTCATAGACAGTACTGTTCAGATCGGTAGGTTTGCAGACTACATAAAGTCAAAGGAGAATGCAGTTTCAAGGTTGTCTTACTGTACAGTTTATGACAAAGCTCAAAAGCCCTATGAGGAGCAAAGCTTTTAGCAAAGTATTAGATCCTAAATAGGATCCTGTATGGACATGGAATTCCTGACTGGAGGATATACATTTTAAGAAAGGAAAGCAGTATTGACAGAGATATTTCTGACCTATACCACAATAAATCCAGGGAAAGATTTGGCACTCTAAATTTAATTTTGTTGGTGCAGACAGTTACATGTCTTATCAGTAGAACATATGCAACTGTACAATCATTGGCTCTCTGTACAAAACAAACTACCTAAAAATTATTTTCTGGACTTTAGAGGGAACTTTGAACAGTCATTACAAGGAAGACTTTGAGTAGTTCTCACATAATGAAATATGTTCTAGTGGTGCCTAGAGGCGTTCAAAAGAAAGAAAATAAAATGCTATAAAAATGAAATATTTTTGTAATTTTTTGCAAGATCCAGTCTAAAGTGCACAACCACAGTTAACAATAGCCACAACAGGCCAGGTTTACTATAAAGAGCCCGTTAGATTAGGATAGATCATGGCTAAAAATATGGCTAAATAATTGTCTCCTTCTGGTCTATTCCAGACTCCTCTTATCAGGATCTCTTCAGTCTTACAATTTCCTTTAAGGGAACCATAACATTTTAAACACTATGGTGCCCTCTTTTAGTATGAAACCATTTGGAGAATTCATTAGAGCAAAGACTAAAATTGAGTCAGGACCTTGACCTCAATAGTTTTTCTATTTACATATGCCATGGCAGAAGTTTGTCTTGACAGAAACAGCAAGGCCAACCTCCTAATGTGTTCTTTTTCCACAACTACATTTTTTTATTTAGAACCTAGGTAGCAAAACAATTACTTGTTCACCTTAACTTTGTTACAATTTGTCATCTGAGCTCCATTTTTATAAAAATATGACACTCAATTAAAAAACTAACACGAGTCCTAATCATGTATGTCTGTGGGCTGGCTGCCACTTGGAGTACCTTTCCAAGGAGTATGTAACAGGCAAGTACAAACAATATCCTCTGCTGTACTCCCATACAAATCGTTCTCACAGGGAGCAGTTGCATGTGCACGTATTCATCTGAATTTGTAATGCGAGAAGTAATGTTGGTAAGATTAGAATGACTCAACTTATTGCATATCTGTTTGTAGTCATTCCCGTAAGTTTTGGGGGCAAATATACATCAGTAGATTTGCATGAAGGACAGACATCATCTGGTGTCCAAAACATGTTTTGGCGCATGAAGGAATATTTACTCATTTTAGAATAACTGGTGTCCTATGTAACAATTTAACTATTACACAAAGATTAAATGGTGTGTTTCTTTGTTTATTGATGTTTCATTTCTTAAAGCCAAAACCATAAATCAACTCATAGTCCTTAATACTGACAGTCTGTGAGCTCTTTTCTATAGTTTAATGTAAAATCACATCTAAGAGAAATTTCTGAAAATTATTTGGTGATAAATTGGCAATCCACTTAGGCAAGTCATAGAAAGTCTTCTTGTTATTGTGAACTCCCTTGTGTGATTTTTTTAAATAAACTGTACATGACTCTTGGAACATCTCCTTCTATGATTATATATCCATATAAGAATCAGTACAAACTGATCCTGCTTTCATCAGATATACTTTCTTTTTGTTTCAGAGATTGCTGTGCCCAGAAGGTAAAATTAATGGAGTCATAACACAAAACTCCAGCCCAAGGACAGAAGTATTACACATGCTTTAAAGCAAGTAGGTAGCCTTCCAGTCTTAAAATATTCTACACATCCTGTCTAAATTACAGCAAGCTGCCAGTCTGCCCTGACATGCTCCAACAGTTCTGCTTCAGCTTGTTCCTGAACTTGTAAGGGAGTCTTTACAAAACAGTCTTGCACCTTCCATCCTTTCTGTCATGGTTTACAAGAAAGACAACCTATAAGAATCTCATTTACCCAGCTTGTCAAAATGTCAGGATTTTGCTGGAATTCAAATTATATTATTTTCATTCTGGCTTTGCAGCAAAACTTTCAGTCATATCTTATTTTTTTCTAGCACAACCTCTTTCTTCAGATGCTGATTGATCACTGCATTGTTTCCCATCAGTCCAACAGAATCGCTCCCATAGCCCTGTGGACTATTGAAAAAAGAACACAAATTCCAGAAGAGCCTTTTAAAATGTTATTTATGGACAGTTTGCAGTAGTGGTACAGACCCCCTCAGCAAGTTCACTGAACAGTGTAATAAATTAGTATGATTTTTTTTTTTTCTTGGTCACCTTTTTCAGACCCCTTAAAAGTCACCCACAAAACATTCCCCACATACACTTTTATCTCTCCCATCCACATACGTCTATACAGGCTCTTGCTTACATGCACAAAGATGCTGGAGTAACAAGTTCCTCTGTTTTTAGTAGCATTTTTCAGTCAACAAGTCAATATTTCCTTTGCATAGTAACTTCATTGTCAAAATCTGCGGGTCTAAATGGATCTGTTTCCATTCATAAACATCTGTGGTACAAAAAAGGTCTATCCATGAAAAAAACAGAAATTACATAGAAAGATGAGAAGTACACCTTAACACAGTGTCTTTCGAAAAGATATTTGAATTCTTACCTTAAAAAGTACTTCCCATGAGATCAAGGATTTGACTCAGCACTCAGATCTGTAAAGTAAAAGCACTTTTAATGAAGAGTTCAGATGAACTTCAATCTTTAACACTGTGAGAAAATTAACAAAGCTGTGACTGTTTTAAATGCTTGCACTTGTGACATTGACTTCCCTTTTGCTGTTAAAACAGAAGAGAATTCTACTTACACAATCAGTTTGTCATATCAGTAGCTGCTACCTACTTGTACATGTTGTTCCTCGGGTTTACAATTAACGTCATATGTGCAAGAAATATTAATAGAATATGCTTCATTTACACAATAGTTCTAATGACTGTGTTTTCATTTCTTTCAGTAGTTCTATTACAAGTTGATTCCTGGAGTCAATTATTTCATTTATTCACATGACACTATATATATGCAAATTGTTTGCAAAAATTACCGTTATTGTTGTAGTAGTTACAGCAGAAGTAAATGCTTGTGAATGAAACCTAGTTCTGGATATTCTCAGACACTGGAGTTGGGGTGGGGAATGGCTGCGTTCCAAGGTGTTCTCTGCTCCTGCTGCTCTTGTACTCAGAATTCAAAACTCCCTGAAAGCAGACACCCCCACATTATCTGTCATGATACCTGACTCCAAAGGCCAGCTCAGAGATCAGCATTACACACAGCTGACAAATACCACGATAACCGTTTCTTTTTGTTCAGATGAATAGTATCACTTACAGACCTATTTTCTTACTGGACAATGATAGTTAAGAAAGATGGTGCTGGGGAGTTTCAGCTTTAGCCGATGTTGCCTAGATAATTTAACTTCTTCATTAATATACAATAGAAGCATCTTCAAATAAAAGACTTGTAGCAGCTTGAGAAAATTAGAAGGTAGTGCAAAAATAGGGAGGGTAACAAAAGGTACATTATATTCACTAGACAAACAGCCTGAGCAATTCATCTCTTACCAAGTTTTAGAATATTATTTTCATGACTTCTTCCAACTATATCGCTGGGCCTAACAAGATGTTACTCTTCATAAACTTTGCCTTGCCTGTCTCCTGATTCTCAAGGCTACAAACAGCACTATGGCTATTTTTTCTTGAAGCATTATTGATCAATATTTACAGTAACACACTCCAGGAGAAAAGTCAAGAGTAGTGTAAGTCTTAGTTTAGGACAATGGAGGACAGCAGTGGTAGCACCTTTTCTCTCTTCACAGTTACAGTATCAGTTAGTTCTGCCTGCAGAGGTTGTTCAGCAAGCTCCGAAAACGGCCAGTGCAGAGAATGTAGCCATGTGCTAGTTCTCAGAATTTAAGGGGTTGTGTAAAACAAAGCAGGTGTATTTCTAAGACGTGTTTTCACACTGGATTTTTGTATGTTATGGTAAGCTCTGAACTCCCAAAATACCGGCTACATCTGTCTTGGGCTGGTATAGTAAGTTCACTCCTTCTTATGAGCAAATTTCTCATATTAAAAAGTAAATTCTATAATTTGGAGACTTACAAAGCACATAATAGAACATAATTTCACTCTGTCCCCTTTCTATCTCTGCTGGCTATCAAAGTTTGTTTTATATCTGAACACACTCCCTTATAAAGTTATTTACTCCAACTATTTCTTTTTCTTTATGAATCCAGCCTGCACTCTGCTTCCATTGAACTTAACTGCAACTTTCCAGTACCGTCACAGGGAATGTGTTTGGTGTCCATGTTCACCAAAGCAGACCTGACTGGCTGGGAGGAGAGGGCAGACTATCCCCCTAGACATCCCATAGGCTTTGCAAAGCTTTTTGTGCAGTTGCAGTGCAAACAGTTGATTTTAAATGTTACAGAAGTGTTAAAAAGCAAAAAGCTCATCAAGGCAATTAATCAGGAAAGACCACAATTCAGCAGTCAGCTCCAGACCAAGGCTCTTCCTGTGCAGCACAAAAGATGTCACATTGTCCAATGACAGAAGAAACTACTTGTTTATACTGATACAATTCCAGCATCCCTGGGTTGGCTGGTTGGTTGGTTGGTTGGTTTTTTCAATGAAGTCCAGAAAAAGCAAGCATTAGCTAGAGATCATGGGTAAAGGGAAAAAGAAAAGGAAGTCCAGCAGTGTCTTTTAAAATTAGAAACCTTCAAATATAAATAAAGGAACAGATCAGGTGTTCTAGGCTCCCATCCCATGAAAGTACCACTGGAAACAGATCTGAGCCCACGTCGATGTTCCGAAAGGACTTCCATTTGGACTCCTGTTGTTGAAGGATAACTGATAACTTTGTGCAAAATGTACTTTGTATATACTAAGTTGACGAGTTAAGGCTGTAATCAGAAGGGCACACAGCATTGAGTAGGGACATCCTGGAACAGCTGGGCCTTGAAGCGGGAATTAATGCCAACTTGGCAAGAATACTCAGTGTCCATCAAGAAGAAAAGCAGTTCCTGAGATAACAAGGATAGCTGGGCCTAAGGAATGCAGAATGCAATGAGGAGGGAACTGATAAGCCAAAAGTTAGACTATTGTATGAACTCATAAATCTGCATGCTTGCCAACTACTAAAATCCTTGAAGTGCAACTGAAGACTGATAGAGGAACATACTACCCCAGAAGATAATTGGGCTGGAAAGTTGGTAAAAGACAGTAAATATCTGCAGTAACTGGGTGAAAGGTAAAGGTTGCAGGGAGATCATGACCCCTGACTCAATTCAAGACTTGCCCCCCCCCCCCCCCGTAAGGAGCATGCATGCTAATTTAACATAGCAAGGCAAATTTAAGTATAACTAACCAATAACAAAAGATGGTGTAATTACTAACCAATAAGTGTAAATTTGGGTGGGGTTTTGCTAATCATTTAACAGGATAAATATGCTGTAGTTTTTGTGTGGAGTTGAGCCAGCTTTGTGCAAACCTGTAATAAATAAGCAATGTCCCCCTGAGTGTGTGGAAATTGACTTGTTGCACACTGGGCTATGAATCTGCTTTTCAGACAATACTATCAGTGAGTAAATGTGAATGTCAAATCACTAGAGTCTATTTTCAGATGCATTAAAGGGAAATGTTTTAGAAAACAGTACCTGGAGGATCTGTAAGATACAGACATAGTTTTCAGGTAGTATGTATGTATGTTGGATAGACTTTGCAACCTACATTTCATTTATCTTTCCATAGGATAAACCAATCTTTATTCATCTGGGGTTTTTTGGCATCACATTTGACTCCTAAGAAACTTTCGTTCAATGATTCATTCTTTGGCACACAGAACCTTTGTATTGGGTAGGCTGGCTTACTTTCAAAATCACCTGTTAATCTAGCCAAGTGGGGGGTTATTCCTTAAAATTAAATCAAGTATTTCATATTCCCTTGGGAAACAATATCAAAAGAAATGAAAGAGCAGAGAACTTTCTGATTCAACTTCCTCTCGTCACAGACTGCAAATCTAGATTGCTTCCAGATTTTGATCCCTGTTATGTTACCCATTAAGGGAGAGAAAAGGAATGTGGGCAGTAATGACACCATGCTTTAATAATCTGTGAGTACAGTGATTAGCATCAGTAACCTCCAAGTTCTGCCACTGGAATAAACCGCTTATCCTTTCAATTTAGGGGTACTGGTAGCTCAAAGATGCTGTGAAAATTAAGTAGCTAATGTTAATAATACAATTTAAAGATGCATAAAGTGGTTATTACAATGTGGACTGGGGAGAAGACCCACTCCTGTGAATTTCTCACACAATTGATCAGGTAGCCTTTCTCCTTAAACACTCAGGAAGACAAGTACTCAAATATTATCATACTGAGTATGATGTAGAAACAAACCAATGAAAACAATGAGATAAATTGGATAAATTGAGATAAATTTGGCCAAAATCTTCCTATTGTACTTTACTTCTAATATTTTGAAGGGTAAATTTGAACTAATTTTGATGACTGAAAGTGGAGTGACATTGCTGACATGGCTGAACACTACAGAAGTGTAGTAGCCATCTATTCTGTTTTCCATTCATTTTTATCTCATTTGATTTGAGTGTAGTTAGGTGCCATTCCAGTACCAGTCCAAATGATACTAGCATAAACTGTGCTGCTGAGCTTTGCTATTCTTTTAATGTCTTCATTTAATCTGATTGCAGCCAAACATTTAGCTATATGTTTTCACAACAGTGCCTGCAATACCTTGCAATTTCAGGTACCGTCTTTTATTGAAATGTTTCTTAGTATTAGCCCATGAAGTACAGAGAATGTAGAAATATTGAAACATCTCTGACTTTTGTACCACAATTAGGAAGTCTGAAACTTCAACTTGAGCATTTGACACAATGCTGCTGAGGAGTAGAGAATTAACAGTGACATCCTTATTCAATGTTACACTGATGTTCACTTCCTTTCCCCGAAATGGCTGACCACAGGACAGAAAGCCTATAGACTGAAATACTGCTGTGCAGAATAAACAAACACTCCTATGAACAGCAGATCTAATGAAGCCTACCTGTTTTTTTAAATAGACTGGAATCCCTAGCTCTTTTTCTTCCATGAATTCCTTGTGTAATAAGGGCTGACCTCTCATTGCATAACTTGTGCTGTTAATATAAAAGATCATTCAACATTATTCAATGTTTCCATGATAAACCAGGTTGCCATGTGACTCTGCACATGCAAATCCTGTATATCTGCAATTTTGACCCAATATCAAATTCTTTTCAAAAAAGCAAATTGATCTCAAGTTTAAAAGCACTCTTAGGCCTTTAACTAGCTAAGTCGTATGTAGCTGTTTACACTGTTGTACAGGAGTTGTCTGATGAACTTCAGCCACAAACAGGGTTAAAAACAATAAAAAGCTTCTAAGGTGGGATATCTTTTCCTTATAGAGCCTTTATAGTGAAGTCTTGAGTCAGTCCTAGTTATCTTGTGAAAGAAACTTTGTCCAATGCCTCAGGTAGGAATTTCAGATGACAAAAACCCTCAAGCACCAGTCTCTTTGATCAAATTTACTCACAAAATTAGATTTATAATCAATGCTACTGGTTGCTACTGTTTCCTCCTTTTCTCTGTATTAATCATTTCAAATGTTAAATATTTGTATACTCCTCTCCAATATGCTACAACAGCATTTGAAGTGCATAGGGTATTTGCGGTATAGGGTAAGCACTGCCAACAGAAATGACACTCTGATTTCTAAACATCTTCTTTTACTTCTGCTACTCATTTAATGGTAAACCTATCCATTTCTGAGACTTCTATCCAATTTTCTCTTTTTTTATGTAGTAAAACCAGGAAATGCTACCTCAATGCAATTCCTATTACTGTACACCCCACGCACAAAATTTAGGACCTTTCAGAATTAATCTTGCAAATAGACATAATTAAACCTGAGGAAGTTATCACATAAAAGCAAAGGAACACGAACAGATATTTCCACAAAAACAAGACTCCGTGAGAACTGGATCAGGAACTTAAGGAGCTTTCATTGACTTCAGCAGCATAGGGCTCTGTCCTTACTAAGAGGCCAGCACCTTAGATGACTGAAATATTAGCAGATATTATCAAATTATAAATCTCCAGTATGACCCCACTGTCTTCTCTAGTGCTACACTGGGCACAAGTCTGGCCCATACGCTGCAGAAAGTGTTGGCACAAATGTCAGGGAGTTCAGGAAAAATGGTAGAGGATTTGTGATGAACAGGAGGCTTAAACAGTTTTAAACCAACCACCCAATATTTAACTTTAGACTAATTATTTTTCTATGGTGTAACTTAATGGCAATTCCTCTTAATACTGGATTAAAAAGTTTAAAATAAGCAAGCCATATTCAATACCATGGGAGGTCTACAGTAATAATACCAATTAAGCCTAATAATCTCATAAGTCTGGAGCTCTAAGACATTCCCCTGGGTGTTAGGTGATACTTTAGCCAAACACTGAAATATGCAATTCAGGCAAATAAACAAATAAATAGTTTTAGCAGAGCAAGATTAAAATGCTTGCCATTAACCCAAAATAATAATAAATAAATACTGTAAAGTTTTAATCTAATGATCAACATGTTACAAGAAGGATTCCTGTTTTTTCCCCCACAGGCTAAGTGAAGAAATTGAACAAGGATGTGTAATATTCAGTGATAAGATTAAGTTTTTTAGGCCTGTCTGGAGACAGAATGGGTGCAAATGCTGGAGCTGATGAGCAGACTTTCTGAGAATTCTCATTCAAGATATTTCAAAGCAAATGACCCCATTTGCAAAGAAGATATGAACCCTCCCCTTCCCCCTTTCCCTAACACACACCCCTTTTAAGGATCAGAGAAGAGGAGAGGGAAGAAGCACCCTAAATTTCAGAATCTGAGAGAGAATTTTAAAATCCTCGGCTCTACAAGGTTTAGACTACTACGCTTACTATGCTGTACTTACAGTTTAGCCAAAATATTTCAGATTATTCAGACCATTCAACATCCAAAAATACATTGTGGAAGCCTCTTGCTTCTGCTAATAGGCAGACGTATCTAGGTGTCTGTGTAGCAGTATTCAAGGAGGATTATCAAGAGTTAGATTTACTGTTTATTTTGACCTTCTATTGACACAACTTGTATCTATGCAGCAAGCTCTATCCCAGATTGCTAGTGAGTTGTGCTGCTTGCATCCTTTACTGATTTTTTTTTTTCCAAATGATCTTCCCCAAAACCACTCTGCCTTTGTAGTATGGCACTGACCAGTGGCACAGGTAATTTCCACCTCTTTGCTAAAAATCAGCTGCTTCGAAGAAAGGAAAGGACATCTGTTTAATAGCAGTAACCACTACAAGACTGGAAGCCAGACTTTTTCTCTCAGAGGTGCAAACCGGGCTAAAATCAAGCAGGACTTGGGCTGCCACCTGCTGTGCAATTTTATTTGTTCTTCATCAAAAATGCAAGCGATTTTGTGACAAAAGATTATATTGCAGAATGCAGCTGTCTAGCCTAATTTCTCTCATTAAAAAGTCTCTAGAGGGAAGGAGTTAGACACATATGGGAATGGAGAAAAACGTGTGTTGAAGCATAGGTGTGTTTACTGGTGTACGCTCGTAGTGTTTTCATGCAAAATCAGACAGGTACGTGCCTCAGCTGAGAAGGTTGCACACATCTGCTCCACGTGTGTACTATCTGCGTGTTTACAACCCAATATACTTCAACCTCTATGAAATAAATAGTCTCAAAATATCAACTACTGGTGACATTTAAACTGTTTGACAAAGTATGTAAATGAATATGTAAGAACTATCTCTAACCCTACAGATAATAACAAAGTTTTGGCTAAGTGCTAATTGTACTAAATTGCACTGATTGGCTTGACTGAGGATTTTTTCCCTGGTTGTTTTTTTTTTTTGAAAGAAAAGCATAAGTCTTGTGGGTCTTCCTTATTCACAGAACAGATAAGTTGCCTCAGCTAAGAAATTTTCATATCATCCCAACGGTTATGATCATCAGTTACTAGGTAAGTAGCCCACTATGAAAAAAAAAGGTTGTCTCTCTCTGAACTTTTCCATCCATCCATTACTGAAATACAAAGATATCTAATGAATAAGAGGAATACTAGACTTGTGTCACTTTGAAAAGCTCTTTTAATTCCTCATGAGAATTATTCTAAATAGGTGCAATACATTAAAGTTAAATACTGTCTTGGGGTGTAGGCAGGCAGAAGTTGCTGACAATAAAGCAGACTAGTAAAACGTAATCTGCTGAGATCTCTGTTGCATTCGTTATATACATAGAACAATTCTCTCAGTTTCATCACTAGTGCCCCTATGCTCTCTACAACTATTATTAAAACTTCAGGGGAAAAGATGGTGAGTTGACTAAAATATTGATTAATGGTAACTAAAAATACAAAGTGGATACTTGGGCAACATTTGCAAAATCTTTTGAACAGAAAAAAAAATCACCATGTTTATAATAGTACATGTTTGCAGAAGGTATTTTGTTGCTGACAATGCCTCAGTGATTGGGTGTTTCTCCATTAAAGACTCTGAAAGACTGGAAGCCCTTTTCAGAACTCACCTCTCTACCCAAGACAGGTTTAATTAGATCCTTCGAGTGAATCCACGTGCACACAACATTTCAAAGCAGAAAAAGCAAGTCTCAAAGCAGCTTTTTGTGCTCAACGCTACTGCTGAATATTATATCTCAATTCCTCTTCAGTTCTTTTCTTCCGGAGTTCCAAACTCCATAGTTTCTGCATGAACAAACCAGTTAGTCCAAACTTTGACATTTGTTTTATACCTCAGGGCCAGGATTGTAGTTCTACCTAGATGCCTTTTCAGGTACTCTGTCTTGCAAAATGGTTGCTCTTGTCCTAGATCTTCTCGCAAAGATCTTTCCTAGTTCCAGATTACTTCTTCTCTAGGTGTGTACAGACCTCTTTTACAGGAAAATAAACGTTTCTGCAAAAGTGCACATAATGAAAAAAAATTTAGAACACTAATGTCAAGCATCATTCTTAATAAGCTTTATACTAAATGTACACATTGCATTTACAGATGCAGTACCATAAAATACAGGGCATATATGACCTTCTTGAAACTTCTCCCACTTATCTCTTGAGATAATATGCATATAGCACTGCCTAACCTGAACCTTGTTTTCAGAGTCTTCTTCCAATGAAGGTTTCAAAAGCTCAAACAGGGCTACCTGTTTCAGGTGACTGATTTAAGTCACAGTGCAATTTTTGCTTCATATTTTAATGGGAGCTGGAGCAGACCTGCCAGCTAGCAAAACCGTCCAACCAAAAGATATTAAAGAATTTGGGAAGACATTAAGATCTCAACACAGAAATCAGTGCTTTGGTATGGATGTTGCACTGTTGTTAGAATTCACTCCGTATCAGTAGAATGCTTTGAACTTGATCTTGCACCACTCAAATAATTTGTTCACCTCTGTCAGGTGGGAAATATTTCTAAGACTTACGAAGGAGACTAAAAGGGATTGAGCTATCTGGAAATCACAGACCTGAAAAAAGAAAAACTCTTTTGCCTCCCCTGTTCTATTACTGAAAACTGTTAGCAAGCATTCATTGCTGTAGTATGAACAAAGGAGCCATCGACTACAGGATTAATCTGAATATTGAGATGAAAACATAAGCAGAGATATTGAATCTGCTTAAGATACATATTTTCTTGTTTCCTTCAGACAGTGTGCCTTACATTGGCCTAAGCAAAAAAACCTCTTCTATTTACACATCAACTCCTTTCCAAACAATGCAATCCATTTCAAGAAAACTTCATTCAAGTTATCACAAAATTTCTGTCCAGTGACGGCTGCAGTTTACAGCTGGTTCCTTCCTACCCCATCTCATTAGAGAACTGCAAACCCCATTTCCCTCTTTCAGAAACACAAGTCTTGCCTTCCTTTCTGCAAACATGGATACCTTTTCCCAACAGTGTTAAAAAATGCTCGATGTGCCCAGGCCCCTGCCAAGCCCTCAGTGACCAAATGCCTTCTCATCACACCTTTTGCAGAAACAGGCATGTATTCTTGGTATTTAAAGTAAAAGTAGTCCAATTCTTACTACTTCATTTCCTAGGTGGAGAAAAGTAGTGATAACAATATCTTTAAGAGATAAAGCAACAAAAATTGTGCTGCTGGTGAAAAAGAAAGGGTGGGGGGTTTTATTGCACTAGTTAATAGAGCATTAGAAGGCGACTTTAAGAGGGTGAACAACCGCTAGAGGGCTGGTTATTCCATAGCGGCGCTTTCACAAAATGGTTCAATAAACCTTTCAATAACATAGAACTTAACCGTGACCTCTGTCTTGTGTGAGCCTCCCACACTTTATGAAATGCATAAACTTGCACAGAGACCATGAGTATACCCATTTTTCCTCAATACCTTATTAAAACAAATTCTAAAGACATGCCTCACCAGGGGCTGGGGGGAATCTCTGCTCGGGGCCTGCAGCACCTCCTCCTCCTGCTGCACTCACCGGGGGCTGCGGGGCTGCTCCCACCACAGATTCCCACTCCTCTCTTTGGCTGCAATTGCACAGCAGGTTTTTTCCCCCCTTCCTAAAAACATCATTCCAGAGGGGCTACCACCATTGCTGATGGGCTCGGCCTTGGCCAGCGGTGGGGCCGTCCTTGGACC
>NW_009625150.1:0-5979 GCF_000690535.1 Cariama cristata | reverse complement strand
GAAGCTTCTGGCAGCTTCTCACAGAAGCCACCCCTGTAGTCCCCCACTACCAAAACCTTGCCATGCAAACCCACTACAAGGGTATAAGAGAAGCCTTTTGGCATTTTACAGCATCTCTTTTCATGGATTATATTCAACAGAAATGTTAAAATGTGTGACTGGTGTTTATGTAAGATAATAAATGATAGGAGGATCTAACAGAGCTCATTTCTGGCTCAGAAATCTTTGCAAAAAATGTACACTGCCTGATATATCACTGTAAAAGCTGAGGTATTGAATGTCTCCTTCCCTAAATATCACAAGACATAAAAATACACCGTGATAACACAATAGTATGTCATAATAGACCTGATCACATACTATTCCACGATAGAATGGAATAGTACAAATTTCATACAATTTAATTAATGT
This sequence comes from Cariama cristata, assembly GCF_000690535.1. Taxonomy (NCBI): domain Eukaryota; kingdom Metazoa; phylum Chordata; class Aves; order Cariamiformes; family Cariamidae; genus Cariama; species Cariama cristata. The sequence continues at coordinate 5,568 of NW_009625150.1, read as the reverse complement.
AATAGTTCTCTGTCCTACCTTTTGTTTTGTTTCTGAGACTGGAATTACATTTGGTTTACATTATGTTAAATATAGCAGTTCCCTGATTCTGAATACCAAATGTCACTGTGGTATTAATAAAGGCAAATTCCACACAGAAGTTTAGGGAAGACATAAGTGTTCAGAATCTCTTAGGCTGAGATTCATAAGTAGTGACAAGAGCGTCTCATAATCAAAGTTAGATTTCAGTTTTTAAGACCAAAAACAGTCTTAACTAAATGGGTTTTCAGTAAGTCTTCATGGGTGTCAGTGTGCCCAATAAACTACAAGAAAATGGAACAAAAATAGAAAGCACAGATTCTTCTCTCTGCATATCTATATAGATTTATAGAATCATATACCTTTGTATACCTGTCATAGCTAAAATCAACTCTAACAAACATGAACCAGGCTAACAATTCTTGTAAAACTAACACGGCAAACAAATTCACCTGTGATTTCATTCATTGACTTCACTTATTTTTCTGAGGCATCAGCATGAAAATCTTGTATCTTGTAGTCCACCTATAGGTATTTCAGAGATCACCTTCCATTTGGGTCTGGTTCACTGAAAGACTGGCTAAGTGTTGTTGGGAAATTTATTGGATTGTGGATATAAGCATCTATAAGTGTGCATTATATTAACATAATATTTTGACTTGGAAGGCAACAGTGAGAAAAGTGCTGTTAAGGCTGAGCTTCCGAGAAAAAGAGTTTGGGTGGTTCTTTGTGAAATACCATTTATTATACTTAGCAATATGATGGTGCTAGCACTGGACATGAAACAAAGCAAATGCCTTGCAAACTGAAAAATGGTTAAACAATACGGGACACATACACAAAAGGGAGTAAATGCCATTGAGCACTTTAAGGCATAAAATGTTTAGTTACTGATGTGTGAAAAGAGCAGTCATATTCTTTCTGTTAGTTCTCAAGATATTTCAAGTTTAAGAAGAACACATAAATAACATCTGGACGGAAACTTTCATTTTCTTAAGAACACATTTTAAATGATTTATAGCAGATCCATTTTTTTCACACTTATCCTAAAAAAAATATTTTTCCCCAAGCTCCAAACAACTTCAGAGAATGCCTTTACTCATTTAACATATGTAAGAATGTTAAAGAAACGTATCACCATTTCTCAGATGCATCCTCAACCCGTATTACAGTTACCGACAGTACTGTTTAACCTTTTAACTTCAACATGGGTAGAGTCATTAATATGCAGCGAACTGTTAACTATGATTTGCTTTATCTCACAGCAAACCTCATACACTCTTGACATTTATTTCTCTCTGCTTTTACATCCAGCTGTTTTTGTGTCTATTAATACTGCAGCTTTTTATGTGAAGGAAAAAATAAGTCAAATACTACAAACATGACAGAAACGAGATTCAATGAAAAGCTGGTGCGCACAGTTGTCATCTAACAAGTTTCTGCTGGTGCTTTATATAATTATTTTCAGTCCATCAGATTAAAAAACATGAAAATGTGATATGCTTTTTAAGCTTCTATTTTGAATGTTTCAAGTTGACATTTGCTTTTTTTTTGGTATTGTCTAGCATATGTTCTAGCTAAATTAGCTGACAGGGAGAGATATGATAAATGCAATGGCCTTTCATCTTTCTCTCAAGAAAGTTCCTTGAAAGGAAATCAGCAATTACACTACCACAAGCCTTTCTTTAAATTCATAAAAAATACATGCGAGCAAGTGACTAAACGGAATAACTGATGGAAGAATCTCTATGAACCTAGATTTGTAGCAAGGAAAAAGACAAAACAAACAAACTGCAAAATAACAACACAAAAAGCCACCCTGGATTGAGTGGCTTGCCAGATTGCGTTTTTCCAGGTGGTTGCCCTATAGGCAATTCTGGCTGCAAATACAGTTTTCAAAATGTGAACTGTAGATAATTCAACATGAAAAAGTATAATATCTATAAGTATCTCCATTTCTTTTTTTGGGGAGAGGACGGGAATATTTACTCTAGGGATTAATGACAATATAACCACTAGCTCTTCATGATTTCACTTGCTGATATTAGCATGCAAGAAGAAAGATACGACCTTCCTGATTTGCCTTCTATACGTTAAATACAAAAACTGGAGAAGAAACCTATTTCTGAACTGGTATTTCTCCTCACTCGTGCTCAATTTGAGCATGCTACATTTATCAAAACTAACAGTGAAGGAAATATTCATGGTTAGATGTTTTCCCTAAACTACTTTTGAAGACTACATTTAATATTCTCTTGCCCTGTCACTGAAGTACAATAAAATTGTTTAAAAATGGGAATCAAAACCAATCAGTCTATTTCTCATGTTCATGCTCAGTAAAACAAAACAAGTAATGAGCACTTACTGGAGTCAGTTCTTGGCAGAAGGGACTTGCCCGTATTTTCTTCTTTTCTTCTAATTTGTGCGCGGGTACTGGAAAGAAGGCAGCAGAAGTACATGCTAGCTAAAACTCCTTTTGTTGCCAGCAATAAGGTGCCTCTCAGCTGGGAGCCTGAGAAGGACCCTGTGTTTTGATTTGTTATATACTATTTTAAGACTACTCATACTCATTTTTACAATTAACGTCAGGTATTGGCTTTGGTCATGACATCAGTTGTAACCATTCACTTTTGAGTACTTGTTCACACAAACCTTCCAAGCAAGCACACTTAATGCATATTTATTAGCTGAGTTCACACCATTTTGTTGCAACTTTGCCACTTTCAGCTGGTTTGGCTTGTCAGACCCCCTTGGACAGACGAGGTCACTGTCGGTCAAGCTTTCTTGCTCGTATCCTCAAAGCCATCTTACATGGTAGCTCTTTCTTATGTAACATCCCCTCCTTTTGTTTTGTGCGTACTTGCACACTTTAGATTGGAGCAGAATAGTTTTTGTACCCACAAATTTCAGCAAGACAGGTTGAGCATACTTGAGCCAAACAGCAGAATGTGATCCCTAATACAAGTAAAACTCCTAATATTGTTAATACCAAACTGATAAATTGTTTCCATGTTGGGGTAATAGAAGGAAACATGTGACAACAGGTTCTACCATTTTATTCCTTTCAGATCCTGTCATGTTTTGTACTAAAGTTTTAGAGTTTTCCACTTGGGCTTCTATTGGTTTCTTGTTATCTGTGAGACTGATATATCAGTGTCTTTCAAAATCTTCACACCCATGGTTGGCCCTGAGCCACAAGTAATCTACAGCTGCTCTATTTTCTAAGATTGCTTCCCTGTTTGAATATTGTTCCTCTTGTAGTAACAGAATCAGAGTGGAGGTGGCATTCAGAGTTTTTCCTAGCATAGAGGCCACCTTGGCCAGCTGGAGGTTGGCACCTACTGCCAGTGCGGGGACTTCCGCTAATGATGGGCATAAAGCTACTGCTGCTGCTTTGCACTGGAGTCACAGTTCACTGGGAAGGCCTGAGATAGCCTCCTTCGGCTTCTTTTTGTGTTCCGTTTGGTTGAGGTATTTCTTTTTAGTATGGACACTATCTTCCAAGCGTGTGTGGACCTCTGGCTGCATTTTTGGATATATAATTATAGGCCTGGAGCCCACATAATACAGATACAAATAGTCTCCTAAAGGTAAATTTTGCATAATTACAGCTTCATACCATTTCTTTTAAGACTACTTTGTAGCTGTAAGACATTTTGGGTAACTGCTTCATCTCCTGCCAGAAGGCTTGTGTGTGCTGGAACAAAAGCTCCTGGAATTCTGTCTGGTCTCCTGAATAAAGTCTCAAAAATTTATGACCTGGGTTTGGGCATCGCCTTAATTCACATAGTGCTACTAATGGTAAAGCTTCTGTCCATTTTGATTGAGTTTCACTACAAATTTTTGTCCATTTACTCTTTAGAGTACAGTGTATCCTCTCTACCTGCCCTGAGGATTGGGGGCAATGAGGTGAATGCAGTCTTTGTCGAATTCCTAAAGGTTTAGACAGGTTTTCTATTATTTCAGCTCTGAAATGTGATGCTTTATCAGAGTCTATTTCCTCAGGCACTCCAAAACATGGTATGATATCTTTTACTAAAGCTTTAACCACCATTTAAGCAGTTGCTTTTCAGGTAGGGAATGCCTCTACCCAGCAGGATAATTGTTCCATTATAACCAGTCAGTGGTTTTGCCCATCTTTTGGAGGTATATCTGCAAAGTCAGTTTGTAGTTTCTAGAACGGCATTCAAGCCCAGGGGCACTGTTCTTTTGGTTTTGCCTCTATCTTGGACTTTGCATTACATCCTGAACGTATCAAACATCCTTTTGTGATTCATAATATTGCTTGGGTCAATCCAGGTGCCACCCATCGTTGACAGACCGGATTTTCTAGATAAGGTGCTCCTCCCTGTGTCCAGTGGTGAAGTTCTCAGAGCAAAGGTATCAACATAATCCTGGGGAGAAAGTTTTTTCTTCTGATGACCGGATTCCATTTACTCATTTTGCTCCTAAATGTTTCCATATTTCAGTTTCTTCTGTGGGCAAAGTTTCATGTTCTCTTTTTAGGTCTTCTTCAGTTACGGTCAATAGCATTTCTTGTATTTTTGGTTGGATCCATCAGGGTTGTAAGGCCGCACCGCTGGCAAGACTAAGGGTGCCTTAGCCGCACCGTTGGCAAGACTGTTTCCTTCCGTCAGATCCGAAGTATCTCAGTAGTATGGCTTCACGGCTCTAACTGTGGAAAGAAGCCCTTGAAAATCTTGGAAGAGCCTGGTGGGTCCCACTTCTTTCCACCAAAAAGGAATAATTTTTTTCACAGCAGAATGGCACGCACATACTGCCTCCAGCTTTACAGACCAGGTGTTGCTGCCTTTCTGTCTATATGGAAATCACTTTGACTCAGCCAGTAGAGATCTCTGCCTGGCCTTTTAAAACTTACTTGTGGAATTCAGCTTTTATTTTCAATTAAGCAGGCTCAACAGTTTGGCTGGTGACAGCGCTGTCCTGCAGCGAAGGGCAGCCCTGTAGCAGCGAGGAAGGGGAGAGCCATGTGCTACACGCAGGTTATGTGAAATACAATCTGCAGTATGAGACAGCTCTCGTGGTTCCACCTACCTTGCCAACATCCCCTTAACCCACCGCTCGACCTAGATCTCCTCCTGTCAGAGAAACAGTTACATACTAGCAGTATAACTGCTTCACAAAGCCACAAACCAATTGCCTCCAGGAAACAAAGCTGCCCTCCGCTGCACAAGGCTCGGTTTCGCACCCCTGTAAGTAAATCACCGAGAGATGCCCACAGACGGGGTCTGGGCCCCGCGTTCCGCCCAAGGGCACCACGCACTTACCCCGCCTTCGGGCCGGGGCTCAGCTGAATCCCGCCTTCCCGGCCCCGCCGTTAGGACACAGGCCGCTGCCATTTCTTGGCCGACGAATACCTCCTGCAACCGCACTTGAGAAACTAGTTTATCAAGTCAACGCAGCTTGTTGAATCGCGATTATGGGCGGGCACCCCAGGCCCGGTAGCAGCGCGGAGAAAAGAACGATTCCTGGCCCTTTACTTCGCCCCTGCCGGTGGCCCAGCGGGGAACGGGTCGAACCGTGGGCGGC
>NW_009625149.1:9992-10510 GCF_000690535.1 Cariama cristata | reverse complement strand
ACGACAAGGCTGAAACCCTAACAAACCAGCCAGACCCTTGTCTTTTTTCCTGGAAAGATAAGGGATGGGGCTGTGTGTTCCCAGCTGGAGCACACACGTGTGTGCACACACACCCCCCACCACACCAGATAGGCGAGGGGTTGGGGAGCTGGGGGTGATAACAGGGCAGAGAGAGAGGTGGGGGATGCTCAGTCCCATTTCGGGATGCGCCTGCCTGACCATCCTGACTGGGGACCACCATGGGGATCGCCGGGTTGGTGCCGGGGATAATGGCAAACTGGTGTTAATGGTTCTGCCTGCCCTGCCCCTGCCCCTGCCCACCTCCGCCCGGGGGTCCGCAAGAGCCCTTCGTCCCAGGGAGCTGGGGAGGGGGCAGCCGGGCTCGGTCTCCAGCAAAAGGGCTCTTCCCCAGGGATGCGAAGCCTCCAGCACCCATGGAGGAGGAGGAGGAGGAGGAAGGCAGTGGGTCATGACCCCCAGGGGCGAGGGGAGTTGGCCTTTTGTGCTGCTGGGCTCTG
>NW_009625149.1:4927-9816 GCF_000690535.1 Cariama cristata | reverse complement strand
TCCCCCCTCATCCCCCCAATATCTCCTTTGGTTTCTGACAAAATCGCTCTTTTCTCATCCCCCGTCTTCTCCTTTTCTGCTCTTTCTCCCTTGTTCCTTCTCCCCGTACCTCTCTCATCCCAGGTTTCAAAGACCCCCCCTCCATCCCTGCAGGGACCTGCCGCCATCTGCGATTTTCTTTCCCTTTCTTGTTTTTTTTCTTTTTTTTTTTTCAAAGTTTCCCCTTGCCTTTGTCTTAACGAGCCAGGTTAAATATTCCGTAATCAGTGTAATAATACACCTGGACTCGTTCGCGAGATATCTGCCTTTTGTACTGTGACAGGACATTAATAGTAATTATTCTGCTTTGTAATTGGAGCTTTAAATACTAATTCAAACAGCCAGAGGAAAACCAATTAGTGCTAATTTATCTCTATGTGTTTTGGAGAGCCTGTGTCTGTCATACTGTGAAGAAATAGGTTGGTAATTAGTACAGTTGGGTGGTAGATAGAAGTAATTATCAGATTCTTTCATGTTCTTTAAAGGAAAAAAAAAAAAAAAGAAGAATCTAAAGGCTGCATGACTCTTCCTTTCTGAGGAAGTTTGCACCTTGAAGGAAGGCAGCGCACGGTCCCAGCCAGCTCCGGGCTCGCCCGCTCTGCACGGGGCTCCCGGCCGCACCCCGTGGGCACCTTGTGCCGTACGAAGTGATGACCGGTCCTGGGGACGGGATGCTTTGGGGACGGCCAGAGCATCCGAGGCCTCGGGCGCTGGGTTTAGCTCGGGCAGGGGCGGTGGGGTGTTCTCGGAGGCTGCGGACGGGACCGACGCTGCAGGGGACGGCAGGGGAAGGTCGGTGACCAAGGGGTCAATGGGCAGGAGGGGCTGCAGCTTTGTGTACGGCCCGAGGAACGCTCCCCGCGTCCTCGGCATTGCCCGGGGTATTGAGCTGTGCGCTTGAACCACCCCCTGCTTGTCTGGGCTCTGCCGTCTGTGTTTGAGCCAAAAGCCAGGCATTCGAGTCCTACCCTACGCCTTTGGGCCATACCCTCCATGTACGAATCCTACCCTATGCCCTTGGGCCGTACCCTACGTGTTTGAGTCATATCTCCTCCGTTGGGCCCAGGCTCTGTGTATTTGAGCCAAACTCTATGTGTATGAGCCATACCTTGGGCATTTGAGCCATACCCTATGCTTTTGAGCCGTACCCTATGCGTTTGAGCTCTACCCTATGCATCTGAGCCATACCCTATATATTTGAGCCATACCCTATGCTTTTGAGCCGTACCCTATGCGTTTGAGCTCTACCCTATGCATCTGAGCCATACCCTATGTGTTTGAGCCGTACCCTATGTATTTGAGCTGTACCCTATGCATTTGAGCCGTACCCTACGTATTTGAGCCGTACCTTATGCATTTGAGCCAGACCTTATGCATTTGAGCCAGACCTTCTATATTTGAGTCAGATACTATGCAGCTGAGCCAGACCCTATATATTTGAGCCATACCCTGTGCATTTGAGCCGTACCCTATGTATTTGAGCCCTACCCTATATATTGGAGCCGTACCCTATGTATTTGAGCCCTACCCTATGCATTTAAGCCGTACTCTATGAATTCAAATCCTGTCCTACGCGTATGAATCCTACCCTGTGCATTTGAGCCATACCCCATGTTTCTGGATCCTACCCTGTGCATTTGAGCTGCACCCTACGCTTTGTGTGTTTGAGCCGTACCCTATGTGTTTGAACCAAAACCTGCGCGTTTGAATCCTACCGTACGCGTATGAATCCTAACCTACGGATTTGAGCCATACCCCGTGTTTATGGAACCTGTCCTGTGCATTTGAGGCGTATCCTACGTCTTTGAGCCATACCTGGTATATTTGAGCCAGACTTTATGCATTTGAGCTAGACTCTATGCATTTGAGCCATGCCCTACGTATTTGAGCCAGACCTTATGCATTTGAGCCAGGCCTTGTGCATTTGAGCCATACCCTACGTATTTGAGCCAGACCTTGTGCATTTGAGCCATATCTTCTATATTTGAGCCAGATCCTATGCAGCTGAGCCAGACCCTACGTATTTGAGCCATACCTTGTGTATTTGAGCCAGACCCTATGCAGTTGAGCCAGACTTTGTGCATTTTAGCTACACCCTGTGCATTTGGGGGGGACATCGGCAGCGGCCAAACGGCCACTGTCCCCATCGTCCCTGTCCCCATCGTCTTCTCCTGGTGCTTTCGCCTGACTGCCCAGGAGGAAGCAGCAGGTTCCTTGAGGATGCGGGGCCCTGTCACATGCTGCTCTTTTTTTATTGTTATTCCTCTTATTCGATAAGAGGATCTCGAGGTTTTCTGTGCAGGGAGGATTTGGTTTGTGGTTACTTCGGTCTTCCCCCCACCACCACCACCACCATGTTGCGATATTAAAAAAATAAATAATGCACGGAGCAGTTGTTCAGCCCATCAGGATGTCGGGCCGAGCCAGACCGGGAGTGCAGCAGGGTCTGCAGGAATTCATTAATGGCCCATTCTGTATTTCCTTTTCTCTTTAAAAACCCAGTGGAGTTACCTTGGTAATAATAAAGTGCACGATTCCAGGAGGGAGTGAACAGATTCTTATTTTGATTAAACGGATTTCTCCTCCTCCCCTCCTTGCTCCTTTTCTTCCTGCCAATTTAAAATTTTTGTTTAGGGGTAAAAAAAAAAAAATAATTAAAAAAAAAATTTATAAGCAAATGCTAATGATGGAAAAAAGCACATTTTTTCCAAGGGAGGGGAGAAAATGCCATTGGAAGTCTTCTATGCGAAGAGATGCCGGGGGGCACAATATATCAAAGAAAATATAATACACCCAGGTTAAAACTAATGATTGCCATATAATTAGATGTGAACCATTGTGCTATAAATGTGTATTCTTCAGCGTGCTGTGATTTTACTGTAAAAGAGAGAGAGCGAGCGCGCGAGAGAGCGCACAAGAGAAAGAAAGACAGAAAAACACAGAACCCAGCAACATACTATAAAAAGCACTCTGTTGACTTTTCTGCTGTTTAGTATTCCTTGCCCGTACTCCCCCGGGAGTATGTAATTAGTGCTTTATGAAGAGTGCATTTAAAGCAGTTTAATATTCACCTCATTCAGTCTGAAACAATGTGATCACTGCTTAGACAAATCACTGCTCCTTACTGACATCCTCTGTCAGTACATTACCTCTGAAAAGACCTTTCAAGAGGCTTGGATGTTAATTAGTTGTCTATCATGTATAAACAGAGCAGTGAGCAGAAGGGCTGCACCAGGCCAAAGACACAGAGGGGAAATACTGGCAATACTTTTTCCTTTTTTTTTTTTTTTTTCCCTTCCCTCCCCCTTTAATGAAAATTCCTGGCTTTCTCATCCCCCGCTCCCCAGTTTGCTGGCGCTTCGCAGAGTTTTGCGTGGCCTGGAGTGGAGCCTGGGTTTCCCTGATGCTGGGTGCCCTCCCGGGGATGCTGAGCCAGCCTGGCCCCGTGGCTCCCCGCCACCCCGGCTCTGCAGAGGAGGTGCTGCCGGACTCAGGCCGGCCCATGGAGCATCCTCTGCTCCGGCCGGGCGCCTGCTGAGCTGCCCTGCTGCCCCCCAAAGTGTGAGCATCCCAGCCAACAACCTGGCCTTCATCCCAGCCCTGCATCCTGGCACTACGTCCTAACCCTGCACCCCAGCCCTGCATCCCTGTGCTACATCTTGGTCCCACATCCCAACCCTGCATCCCAACCCTGCATCCCTGTGCCACATCCCAACCTTGCGTCCCGGCCCTGCATCCCTGTGTTACATCCCAACCTTGCATCCCAACCCTGCATCCCTGTGTTACATCCCAGCCTTGCAGCCTGGCCCCTATATCCCAACCCTGCATCCCTGTGTTACATCCCAACCTTGCATCCCAACCCTGCATCCCTGTGTTACATCCCAGCCTTGCAGCCTGGCCCTATATCCCAACTCTACATCCCTGTGTTACATCCCAGCCCTGCATCCCAACCCTGCATCCCTGTGCTACATCCCAACCTTGCATCCCTCCTCTACATCCCAGCCCTGTATCCCAGTCCTGTATCCCATCCCACATCCCACAGCCATCCTCCCAAGCAGACGGGGATACGTAGCTGAATTCCCCTCAGCTGTTAAGCCCTGCGTTGCCGCTCCCTTTGGAAGTGAGGAAGCTGCCGTACTTCCTTGAACATGGAAGCACCCCAGCCTAACGAGGATGAGGTAGGGGACCTCCAACTTTTCACAGCAGCACCTCGCCATGGTTGGGATATTCCCACCGGGACACAGGCATGGCAATGCCGTGGGGCTGGGGCTGGGACCAGACGCCTGCCAGCGCGGGAAGGTGCTTTAATCCCAGCACTGACACCAGTTTAGTGACTGAACACGCTGAACTAAGCGCTTCTGCACCTATAAAATGTGGTTACTGACACCCACCCACTTTTCTAACATGCTTGGAAATGAATGGATGGAAACTACTATAGGAAAAGGAAGTTTAGCTTAGCACGGTGGCTTTCCCCAACGCAAAGCCCCGGTGGTTCGCTGCCGTGCTCGCTTTAGTGATGCTACCAGCAGCTCTTGCTGGAAGGGATGCACCGGCTGTCGCAGCCCTCCTCCTCCTCCACGGCACCAGCACGGGGGGACGAGGGATGGGGGAGCGGGTGGCAGACCCGGCTTAGACACCCTTATTGTACCCCGAAGCGGCCCTTTAGCCCTTCAAAGAAACTTTTTTCCATTTCCCATTGCTGTCCCCTGCCGTCCCAGGTAAAACGTCTGGCAGATGACAGTGGCGGCCTCACCCTGCCTGCCCCCGGCTTTATCTTCTCAGGGAAATCCAGCAGATTGGGGGCATCGCTCGTCCCCCCTCCAGCCGTACGCCTGCAGGATGCCCCCCAC
>NW_009625149.1:4415-4729 GCF_000690535.1 Cariama cristata | reverse complement strand
CGGGAATCCTATTACCGGCCTCCATCTGGCAGCCCCCGTTTGCTCGCAGAAGCCAAATCCAGCAAATCCAACACTTCCCGGGGCCAGGGCAGCGCTCGCTCCCCTGCGGAGGTGTTGAAGGGGCAGGCGAGGTCTGACACCAACCTTTCCCTTTGACAGGCAGCAGACACGGACTGTTGCTCGCTCTGCTGCTGGGAACAACAGCCAAAGCTTGAAACCACGGGTATTTTGGGGTGAAAGTCCTCCACGCCCCATGGCCGGGCTTCCCATACATGCATCCCCAGGCACGGCCGCGCACCGTGGTGGGGGACCAC
>NW_009625149.1:1041-4322 GCF_000690535.1 Cariama cristata | reverse complement strand
TTTTTTTTTTTTTTTCCCCCTTTCTCTCCCTTTTCCACCAGTTTGTTTCCCTGGCTCTCTTAGTCACGAAGGTGAGGCACTGACAGAGACACAGACATCAAAAACAAGAGGTGATGAAACGCCGGGAATAATTAAGTTGCACTAAATCACTGGGCCCTGGTGGCACGCTGCCAAAGCGCTGAGGAAACTGGAGCACGAAGGGAGCTGAATTATTATTAATAATCACCAGCGCCCTCGTGAACAACAACCTATTTTGCACCTCTCTGTACCAAAGGAGTGGGAAGGGAGGACCCGGCCGTAGGGACCGGGATGGGGAGAGGACCATCAGCATGGGGGACAGAGCAGGGGACAAAGAACCCCAGGTCTCCTTCCCGCTGGCTCTGCCGGTGCACGGCGCCGTACGTCCCACCGCGCATCCCACCGTGCACAGGGATATGCGGGACCGAATCCATCCCGGAGCAGTCGGCACCGGCGGGGTTGGGCTGGCCATGCTGCAGGCAGCCCAGGGTCGGAGCAAGTCTGCTCCCGCCGCGCATCCTCCACGCAACCCCGAGCCTTACGTAAGGGCAACCTTATCCGCCTGCCATCAGGGCTCATCCTTGCGCTGGGCTGCAAGGAAAAGCTCCCCTTCCCAGTGTGTGGGTGAGCCTGCTGGCCCCAGGCTGGGAATTGCACAGCTCCTGCACCTCTCCCCGGCCCTACTCACAGGTTGTTTGCACGATGCGGGCAACAGGCTGCGATTGCACGCCGTGCAATGCCCGATCGACAGCTGATAGCGGGAAGCGTGCAGCCGGGAGTAGCCCCGGCTTCGTGGGGTGGTTGGGATTTGTTTCCCCTGCATCGTGCCAGGTTTTCACCCTTCAAACCTGTTGGGAAGGGTGCTGCTGGGTGTGCAGGACTTGCTGCCTTTGCTGCTCCGCAGCCCTCTCTGGGTCTCACCTTGATTACGTGCTTTAAGGACCGAGGGAAGCCCCCCAGCACCCATTGCTGGGGGAGGTGCTGGGGGAAGGGATGCTCCGACCCCCACAAGCCTTCCTGGGTACCACTCTGCTTTTTGGGGAGAGAAAAGAGACCTTAGTGCAAAGCCTCCTTCTCCAAGGAACGCTGAAGCGATGGCTTTATATTGCACGGCAGGGCAAGGCTTGTTTTAGGGTTTGATCACGCTTGGCTCCATCTCTGCAAAGCTCTTTGCAGGATTTGGGGTTGATTTTGGATGCCACATGGCCGTGGGCAAAGCCTGGGCTCCAGCTCCCAGCCTGGGCTCCAGCCCCCCCCGCCGTTCCCACCGGCACGCGTTTCATCAGGGGAACCGTCCCGACCTGGTCAAAATCCTCCCTGGCGGGGTAAACCCGATGGTGTCGAAATTTCGGAGAGCTGTAAATCTAATGTGTTTGTAAAACTTTTAAGCCTCCGTCTGCAACGCACAGGTAAACCTTTAATTCCCTGACAATACAGAGCTAACTCCCAGCTAAATCCTTAATTCCTGTGCGCCGTAGCCCCGTGAATTTGGCTCTCTGCAGCCCAGGTCTCGTCTGCAGTGAGCGGCATCGGCTCCGCTGCAGCATCCGCGCTCTTTGGATGCGTTCTCGGTGCTCCCGGTGGAAAAGTCCCCTAAAACAGCCGTGCCCCAGGTTCTAGTGTTGATCACAATCTTTGAAACGCCGTTTGGGTCTCTTTAAAATAGAAATAACAACAGCTCCTGCATCCCTGCGGTGCCCTGCGCCTGCCCTGAGGTTGCGGCGTGCCGGGGGCCGGGGAGGCAGGGAAGGAGCCACCCAAACCCGATGTCCCGGCTCCGGGCCAGCCTTCCCTTCCTCTAAAACAGCTGAAACATTTCCAACCGATGTGACATGTTGGAATGAGCCCGTTGCCTGCTCCGGCGGGTGCTGCGAGGCTCATGAAGCATCGCCAACATCTGCTGAAAGACTTCCCCCCCACCACCCCGGAGCCGATCCCCATGCGATAGGGAGAGGTTGCAGCTGCGGAGAGACCCAGCCGGCACGGAGCGGGCGGTGGGGATGCCAAGTGAGCCCGACGGGTTTGAGAGCTCATCAGCATAACGATGACAGCGCCGGGGATTGCTCCATGCCTTGTACAATGTGGGTCCCAGCCGCTGGGAGAACGTTTCCCAACCTGGCAAAACCTGTACGAACGACCACCCTTTCTTAAGCAATTTTCCTGACTCAAGATCCCACCCCAAGTCAGCGGGAGATGGCTCGCTGCTGCCTCTTACAAAACATCTCCATCCAAACAGGTTTCTCCATTAACCCCTCTTCCAGAGTTTTTTTCCCTCTTTTTTTTGGGGTGACCATGGGTGCTGTTGGCTCTTCAGGAGGGTGTTTGGTGTCTGGCCACGGTGCCGCATTGACACGGCTTGGCTTTCCTTGGCTGGGGGGCTGAGGCGACCCACGGCATCAAGCCCAGATTAGCCAAAATCATGTCCTTTATAGGAAAGACTTTCCTGCGGCAGCAGGGAAGGGAACAGCTCCTCTGGGAACTGGGTAAATCCAGGTGAGACCCAGGGATGATCCATCCGGCAGTGCCAGGGGATGCTCAGCCCCTTTTTTATATTAAGGGCTCAAATCTTGACCTGGAGCAAATCCAAAGGACAACACCGTGTTCACTTCCCCTGGATTTACAGCAAATTTCTAAGGTTGAAAACTTCTACAGATGAAGGAAGAGTTGCTGATTTGTTTCAGTGCTCAGCAAACAGTCCTGGTGGGCTAAAACCCACCCGTAACAGATCCTAAACACACGTACGGAAACATCTGCAGTGGCTTCCAGCCTGTTCAAGATGCTTCTAAATTCATTTTTCCTTCTTGGGGATGACCCGCCGTCACCTCACACGTGTCCTACCGGGTTCTGCAACCGGCAAGCGAAGGTTTACGGCAGCCCCATCTGCTCGGCTCCCCATTTCACAAGGGCGGGTTTGGAGTTTTACTACGAGTTTCAGACAACGAAGGTGTGTCTGCGCTCGGTGCCTGGTTTGCCCGTTGTGTAGGCGTCGGGTTCAGCGCCGTCTTGTCAACACTTGAATATGTTGAGCATCACTCACGGGGCATTCTGTAAGAAACCTATTAAGTTAATTACCCAGGCTCGGTGTGGATGTGTGCGTGCGTGCGTGTATGTGTGTGTGTGAGAGCGAGCGTGTGCGCCTCTCCTGTAAAAAATTTGGCTTTCTTCGTTGCAAGACACTTCTGATGCAAGCTTCTTGGTGTGATGACATCTCGTCTGCTGCTGTAACTGATACGGGGTTCCCAGCGTGCTCCCTGCAAGCGCGC
>NW_009625149.1:348-1010 GCF_000690535.1 Cariama cristata | reverse complement strand
AGCTGGTTGTGGGGTCAGGGCAGGACCCCCACCCAGCCTGCCTCGGGGACGCCCACCCAAACATAGGGACCAGCTTTGGGTCCCTGCGGTGACCCTGTTTATAGGCTGGGGAGGAGTTAGGATGTACATCGGTCCTAAATCTGTGGGGTTGGAACTCAAACCGAGCCGCGCTGCCTGCGTGGGGCCAGCTCGAGCATCCCTGTAGGTAAGAGCAGCTCTCACCGTTGGCTTATGTCATCATTTCTGCTCCATCCCAGCACCTGGGAAAATGCAGTTTTGACCCCTTGGTTTGGGAATCGGGCTGGGAAGGAACCTCTTGGTCTTTATATTTGCACCGCCACCCACGAGTGGCCCAAAATAATCGGGGTTGGAGTGGGGAAGCTTTGTTGAGGCTGGAGAGGGGGGGCTGTCCCGGCCCTGGGTAGCAGGAAAGCATGGTTTGTACAAGAAATAGCCTCCGGCAGCACCAATGGGCATCCCTGGGGGGGACAACGGGCATCCCTGGGGGCGACAACCCCTCTGCTTCTCCTCTCCCCCCTTCCTGCAAGTCTCTCCGCCGCCTTTGCATCCCCCTGGACAAGAAGCTGTGGGTCGGAGCCCCAGCCCGGCCAAGAGCGGGGGGCTTTGAGCGAAGACGAAACGTTGCGAGCATCAGCACGTGT
>NW_009625149.1:0-238 GCF_000690535.1 Cariama cristata | reverse complement strand
AAAATGAGTTTGCGCTTGCTGGAGCCCGAGTCAGGGTAGGGAGCAGGGCGAGTGCTGGCTCCTGGCTCCCAAGGTGGGGTTTTTTTTGGGGGGAGATGCACGGGGCATTGCACAAACAGCCCCCGGCGCTTGCACGCGTCCCAGGTAGATCGACTCGGCCTCCTCCTTCCCACGCCGAGAGCATCCCACGGGAGCCTGGATCCGGTGGACTTTTATGGAAGAAAGGGAAGTCCATGGC